>NC_090329.1:19676724-19865320 GCF_035084215.1 Heptranchias perlo | reverse complement strand
TTCGCCCTCGCATTCTCTCTCTCTCTCGCCCTCGCATTCTCTCTGTCTCTCTCGCCCTCGTATTCTCTCTGTCTCTCTCGCCCTCTGCATTCTCTCTCTCTCTCGCCCTCGCATTCTCTCTCTCTCTCGCCCTCGCATTCTCTCTTTCTCTCGCCCTCTGCGTTCTCTCTCTCTCGCCCTCAGCATTCTCTCTCTCTCTCTCTCTCTCTCTCGCCCTCGCATTCTCTCTCTCTCTCGCCCTCGCATTCTCTCTCTCTCTCGCCCTCGCGTTCTCTCTCTCTCTCGCCCTCGCGTTCTCTCTCTCTCGCCCTCGCATTCTCTCTCTCTCTCGCCCTCGCATTCTCTCTCTCTCGCCCTCGCATTCTCTCTCTCTCGCCCTCCTCGCGTTCTCTCTCTCTCGCCCTCGCATTCTCTCTCTCTCTCGCCCTCGCATTCTCTCTCTCTCTCGCCCTCGCATTCTCTCTCTCTCTCGCCCTCGCATTCTCTCTCTCTCTCTCTCTCTCTCTCTCTCGCCCTCGCATTCTCTCTCTCTCGCCCTCGCATTCTCTCTCTCTCTCGCCCTCGCATTCTCTCTCTCTCTCGCCCTCGCATTCTCTCTCTCTCTCGCCCTCGCATTCTCTCTCTCTCTCGCCCTCGCATTCTCTCTCTCTCTCGCCCTCGCATTCTCTCTCTCTCTCGCCCTCGCATTCTCTCTCTCTCTCGCCCTCGCATTCTCTCTCTCTCTCGCTCTCTCTCTCTCGCCCTCGCATTCTCTCTCTCTCTCGCCCTCGCATTCTCTCTCTCTCTCGCCCTCGCATTCTCTCTCTCTCTCGCCCTCGCATTCTCTCTCTCTCTCGCCCTCGCATTCTCTCTCTCTCGCCCTCGCATTCTCTCTCTCTCTCTCTCGCCCTCGCATTCTCTCTCTCTCTCTCGCCTCGCTCTCTCGCATTCTCTCTCTCTCTCGCCCTCGCATTCTCTCTCTCTCTCGCCCTCGCATTCTCTCTCTCTCTCTCTCGCCCTCGCATTCTCTCTCTCTCTCGCCCTCGCATTCTCTCTCTCTCTCGCCCTCGCATTCTCTCTCTCTCTCGCCCTCGCATTCTCTCTCTCTCTCGCCCTCGCATTCTCTCTCTCTCGCCCTCGCATTCTCTCTCTCTCTCGCCCTCGCATTCTCTCTCTCTCGCCCTCGCATTCTCTCTCTCTCTCGCCCTCGCATTCTCTCTCTCTCTCGCCCTCGCATTCTCTCTCTCTCTCGCCCTCGCATTCTCTCTCTCTCTCTCGCCCTCGCATTCTCTCTCTCTCGCCCTCGCATTCTCTCTCTCTCTCGCCCTCGCATTCTCTCTCTCTCTCGCCCTCGCATTCTCTCTCTCTCTCGCCCTCGCATTCTCTCTCTCTCTCGCCCTCGCATTCTCTCTCTCTCGCTCTCTCTCTCTCGCCCTCGCATTCTCTCTCTCTCTCGCCCTCGCATTCTCTCTCTCTCTCGCCCTCGCATTCTCTCTCTCTCTCGCCCTCGCATTCTCTCTCTCTCGCCCTCGCATTCTCTCTCTCGCCTCGCATTCTCTCTCTCTCTCGCCCTCGCATTCTCTCTCTCTCTCTCTCTCTCTCGCCCTCGCATTCTCTCTCTCTCTCTCTCTCTCGCCCTCGCATTCTCTCTCTCGCCCTCGCATTCTCTCTCTCGCCCTCGCATTCTCTCTCTCTCGCCCTCGCATTCTCTCTCTCTCTCCTCGCATTCTCTCTCTCTCTCGCCCTCGCATTCTCTCTCTCTCGCCCTCGCATTCTCTCTCTCTCTCGCCCTCGCATTCTCTCTCTCTCGCCCTCGCATTCTCTCTCTCTCTCGCCCTCGCATTCTCTCTCTCTCTCTCGCCCTCGCATTCTCTCTCTCTCTCTCTCTCGCCCTCGCATTCTCTCTCTCTCTCTCTCTCTCTCTCGCCCTCGCATTCTCTCTCTCTCGCCCTCGCATTCTCTCTCTCTCTCGCCCTCGCATTCTCTCTCTCTCTCGCCCTCGCATTCTCTCTCTCTCGCCCTCGCATTCTCTCTCTCTCGCCCTCGCATTCTCTCTCTCTCGCCCTCGCATTCTCTCTCTCTCTCTCGCCCTCGCATTCTCTCTCTCTCTCGCCCTCGCATTCTCTCTCTCTCTCTCTCTCTCTCTCGCCCTCGCATTCTCTCTCTCTCTCTCTCTCTCGCCCTCGCATTCTCTCTCTCTCGCCCTCGCATTCTCTCTCTCTCGCCCTCGCATTCTCTCTCTCTCGCCCTCGCATTCTCTCTCTCTCGCCCTCGCATTCTCTCTCTCTCTCGCCCTCGCATTCTCTCTCGCCCTCGCATTCTCTCTCTCTCGCCCTCGCATTCTCTCTCTCTCTCGCCCTCGCATTCTCTCTCTCTCTCTCTCTCGCCCTCGCATTCTCTCTCTCTCTCGCCCTCGCATTCTCTCTCTCTCTCGCCCTCGCATTCTCTCTCTCTCTCTCTCTCGCCCTCGCATTCTCTCTCTCGCCCTCGCATTCTCTCTCTCGCCCTCGCATTCTCTCTCTCGCCCTCGCATTCTCTCTCTCGCCCTCGCATTCTCTCTCTCTCGCCCTCGCATTCTCTCTCTCTCTCGCCCTCGTATTCTCTCTGTCTCTCTCGCCCTCGCATTCTCTCTCTCTCTCGCCCTCGCATTCTCTCTGTCTCTCTCTCGCCCTCGCATTCTCTCTCTCTCTCTCTCTCGCCCTCGCATTCTCTCTCTCTCTCGCCCTCGCATTCTCTCTGTCTCTCTCGCCCTCGTATTCTCTCTGTCTCTCTCGCCCTCGCATTCTCTCTCTCTCTCGCCCTCGCATTCTCTCTCTCTCTCGCCCTCGCGTTCTCTCTCTCTCGCCCTCGCATTCTCTCTCTCTCTCTCTCTCTCTCTCGCCCTCGCATTCTCTCTCTCTCTCGCCCTCGCATTCTCTCTCTCTCTCGCCCTCGCATTCTCTCTGTCTCTCTCGCCCTCGCATTCTCTCTGTCTCTCTCGCCCTCGCATTCTCTCTCTCTCGCCCTCGCATTCTCTCTCTCTCTCGCCCTCGCATTCTCTCTCTCTCTCGCCCTCGCGTTCTCTCTCTCTCGCCCTCGCGTTCTCTCTCTCTCGCCCTCGCGTTCTCTCTCTCTCGCCCTCGCGTTCTCTCTCTCTCGCCCTCGCGTTCTCTCTCTCTCGCCCTCGCGTTCTCTCTCTCTCGCCCTCGCGTTCTCTCTCTCTCGCCCTCGCGTTCTCTCTCTCTCGCCCTCGCGTTCTCTCTCTCTCTCGCCCTCGCGTTCTCTCTCTCTCGCCCTCGCATTCTCTCTCGCCCTCGCATTCTCTCTCTCTCTCTCTCTCTCTCTCTCTCTCTCTCGCCCTCGTGTTCTCTCTCTCTCTCTCGCCCTCGCATTCTCTCTCTCTCTCGCCCTCGCATTCTCTCTCGCCCTCGCATTCTCTCTCGCCCTCGCATTCTCTCTCGCCCTCGCGTTCTCTCTCTCTCTCTCGCCCTCGTGTTCTCTCTGTCTCTCTCGCCCTCGTGTTCTCTCTGTCTCTCTCGCCCTCGTGTTCTCTCTGTCTCTCTCGCCCTCGTGTTCTCTCTGTCTCTCTCGCCCTCGCATTCTCTCTCTCTCTCGCCCTCGCATTCTCTCTCGCCCTCGCATTCTCTCTCTCTCTCGCCCTCGCATTCTCTCTCGCCCTCGTGTTCTCTCTGTCTCTCTCGCCCTCGTATTCTCTCTGTCTCTCTCGCCCTCCTATTCTCTCTGTCTCTCTCGCCCTCGCATTCTCTCTCTCGCCCTCGCATTCTCTCTCTCTCTCTCTCTCGCCCTCGCATTCTCTCTCGCCCTCGTGTTCTCTCTGTCTCTCTCGCCCTCGTATTCTCTCTCTCTCTCGCCCTCGCATTCTCTCTCTCTCTCTCTCGCCCTCGCATTCTCTCTCTCTCTCGCCCTCGCATTCTCTCTCTCGCCCTCGCATTCTCTCTCTCTCTCTCTCTCGCCCTCGCATTCTCTCTCTCTCTCTCTCTCGCCCTCGCATTCTCTCTCTCGCCCTCGCATTCTCTCTCTCTCTCTCTCTCGCCCTCGCATTCTCTCTCTCGCCCTCGCATTCTCTCTCTCGCCCTCGCATTCTCTCTCGCCCTCGCATTCTCTCTCTCTCCCTCGCATTCTCTCTCTCTCTCGCCCTCGCATTCTCTCTCTCTCTCTCGCCCTCGCATTCCCTCTCTCTCTCGCCTCTCGCATTCTCTCTCTCTCTCTCTCGCCCTCGCATTCTGTCTCTCTCGCCCTCGCATTCTCTCTCTCTCTCTCTCTCGCCCTCGCATTTTCTCTCTCTCTCTCTCACGCCCTCGCATTTTCTCTCTCGCCCTCGCATTTTCTCTCTCGCCCTCGCATTTTCTCTCTCGCCCTCGCATTTTCTCTCTCGCCCTCGCATTCTCTCTCTCTCTCGCCCTCGCATTCTCTCTCTCTCTCTCTCGCCCTCGCATTCTCCCCTGCTACCCAATAATTCTTCAAACAGTCAGTGATGCATTCCATGCCTTTCAGTTCATTACCACTTGATCATGTCAGCAAGGTGTGCAGAGGTACAAACCACAATCTTACTTTTTTCCTGCACGAAACACTGTCATCTAAATGCAAATGAGGGTGTTCTGTGTTTCCCTTGAAAAACTGGTCTCTTGTGCATTATTGCTGCTACTTAAGAGTGGAATGATTCCATTTGGTCATACTTTCCAATTTTGTGTTGTGTACAAGGGTGAAAAATGGCTTATACATAAATACAATTTAAAAATTATGGTGATTTGTCTTTTTATTGTAATGAATGTTCCAAGTTTTATGAAATACAGAATTACGGCTCAAACTAATACTAGCTTTTCAAAGAGATAAGTTATTTTAACGCTTTTTTTTGTCTTTTGTGATTTTATACGAGGAAGAATCAGTTTAATCAACTGGCTGGGAAATTAAGTTCAAATTGTCAGGATGTCATAATTTTTTGGTGAGGTTCAGTCATCCTACTTAAAACAAATATGCAGATGAACTGGCCTGATTTTTATTTATTTATATATATATATTGTGTGTGTGTGTGTGTGTGTGCGCTTTTACATATTAGTTTAATTTGAATTGGGTCGGTTGCATTACCTCTGCATGGCAATTCGGCCTCAGAAATGATGAAACATAAAAGATTTGCTTTGTTGTCTCCCATGTGCTCGGGTAAGGGACATCTTGCATAGTCTAGAATAACATTTTGCAAGGGGTTGGAGAGCAACCAGCTGTGTTCATCCATGTGAGGGCTAGAGATGTAGCTAAAGAAAGGCCAGAAGTCCAGCCAGATAAATTTAGGAAACAAGTTTAGGAGTGGGACTTCATTAGTCGTGCGTTAGAACAGGGAAGGATAGGAAGATTAGGGAAATCAATGCATGGCTAAAGATGCAGTGTCAGGAAGCGGGATTCAACGTTGTTGGGCACCGGCACCAATTCTGGGACAGATGGAAACTATTCTGCAAGGATGGGCTACATCTAAACAGGGAGGGTGCTAATGTACCGACAATTATTTTTAAATAGTTTGTTATTGGGATGTGGGTGTCGCTGGCAAGGCTGACGTTTATTGCCCATCCTTAGCTGCCCTGAGAAGGTGGTGAGCAGCCGTAAACTGCTGTAGTAGTGGTTTGATACAACCGAGTTCTTGCTCGAGCAATTCAGAGGGTGGTTAAGAGTCAACCACGTGGTGTGGGATTGGAGTCACATACAGGCCCAGAGCGGGTAAGGACGGCTGGTTTCCTTCCCTAAAAGAAACGAGCAAACCAGTTGAACTTTTATGACAACCCGTCGATAGTCGACGGGTACATGTGCAATTTACCAGAATTGGTTTAATCGTGAAGAAGAGCCTCGTGGACTTTTCCTACTTTGTGAATGGGATGTCGTGTTGACCTAAAGGAACGTATCGTGCTACTTGTGAATTTTTGTTGTGGATTTATTAATTTAATTTTACTGTGCCTTGTGTCTGGGGCTGTCACTAAAAAAAAAAATTGCCTCTTTTCTCTTTTCAGTTGACGTCAAGATCGCTGCCTGTTGTACAGTCAGATGAGCGACTCCAACCCCTGCTGAGCCATCTCAGGTAATAACTCCTTGTATGACAGTTTAAGCGCAGTTGTAAACTAAATTTAAGCCTGCACTGATGAGGATCTTATCACTATGATTTGCTACATACAAGACCTAGGCTATAACGTCAAAGTGAGTACATGGACTGCACGATTGACAATTTTTTTTCTTCAGTATTTTTAAATTGCTTTCCATAAGCTTAAACCTAAATATTTATCAGACATTTAAGCAATAATGGCCATGTGGAAGAACATGCTGTTTTTTTCCCACAACCAAGCTTACCCTTTATTTTAAAATGACTGAAGTTGTATTACACAAAGTTCATTATTGCAGTATGATGATTATAGCTTAAAGAACATTGTATATTGTATGAAGATTTTTTGTTTGTGAAAGAAAGATTGCTTGGTTTCCATGAGGTCTTTACTAACACTGTGGTCAGCAGTAGCAGAAACCAATGCTGAAAATACATTTTCATTTTATTACTAAATTCACACACGTTTAAATTTAACGTTTCACTCTGTTGCACCAGAGGCTGCTGGGCTGGCTAAGATGTTCCACTATATGAGTAGGTATTTGGGGGGTATCCTTGCTTTGTTGGAACCCACAGTTACAAAATCAGCGACATGTTTATCAAGGGTGGGGAATTACAAAGGAATGAAATTTTGATTTCAGTTGAGGATTTTGCATGAGTCTAGAATGCAAAGATAATCCCTACTTTTCTCCACTACCAACTGTCATCTTAAAGCCCTTCTCCCTTGCCCCCTCCACCCTCACCTCCAACAAAAAGCGCGAGGAGCTCATGAACAACTTCGTCACTAAGATTGAGACCATCCATTTAGCTGCCTCTGCCGCATCCCTCCCTTCTCCTGCCCTAGCCCTGAACTCGCATCTTTCTCTGGTTTCTCTCTGATCTCCCCTTGTGCCCTCTCCAAACTCATCGTGACCATGAGACCAAGCTCCTGCTCTCTCGACCCCTATTTCCACTAACCTGCTGATCCCCTATGTAGGGGGACATCTACATGCTCCCCCTTGACGACATCATCTGAAGACATGATGGCAGAATCCACATGTACACTGATGACACCCGTCTCTGCCACCTCTTTCGACCCCTTTTAAAATCTGCTGTCAACACCACCTCCTCAAAAAAAAAAACCCCCTTGACCCCTCAGTCCTTGCAAACTACCGCTCCATCCTCCCTTTCCTCTCCAAAGTCCTTGAACGTGTTGTCGCCTCCCAAATCCGTGCCCATCTTTCCCGCAACTCCATGTTTGAACCCCTGCAATCAGGTTTCTGCCCCTGCAATAGCACTGAAATGGCCCTTATCAAAATCACAAATGACATCCTCTATGACCATGATGTACTATCCCTTCTCGACATGTCTGCAGCCTTTGACACAGTTGACTACACCATCCTTCTCCAATGCCTCTCCTCTGATGTCCAGCTGAACGGGTGAGGAAAAGCTTTTTTACGGGGGAATGGGACTAACTGTATTGCTCTTACTGGCACGGGTTTGATGGGCCGAATGGCGGCCTCCTGTGTCATAACCATTCTATGATTCTTACCTATCCAGATGTAGCCAGAGAATCACCTGCAATGGCTTCACTTCCTGCCTCCACAGTGTCGCCTCTGGAGTCCCTCAAGGATCAATCCTTGTCTTGTCTCCCCTCGCCAACCCCCGTTTCTCATCTATATGCTCCCCCTCGACGACATCATCTGAAGACATGATGGCAGGATCCACATGTACACTGATGACACCCAGCTCTGCCTCACCACCATGACCTCTCTCGCCTCCTGCACTACCTTTTTTATTCGTTCATGTGATGTGGGCGTCGCTGGCAAGGCCAGCATTTATTGCTCATCCCTAATTGCCCTTGAGAAGGTGGTGGTGAGCCACCTTCTTGAACCGCTGCAGTCCGTGTGGTGAAGGTTCTCCCACAGTGCTGTTTGGTAGGGAGTTCCAGGATTTTGACCCAGCGACAATGAAGGAACAGCGATATATTTCCAAGTCGGGATGGTGTGTGACTTGGAGGGGAACATGCAGGTGGTGTTGTTCCCTTGTGCCTGCTGCCCTTGTCCTTCTAAGTGGTAGAGGTCGTGGGTTTGGGAGGTGCTGTTGAAGAAGCCTTGGCGAGTTGCTGCATTGCATCCTGTGGATGGTACACACTGCAGCCACTGTGCGCTGGTGGTGAAGGGAGTGAATGTTTAGGGTGGTGGATGGGGTACCAATCAAGTGGGCTGTTTTGTCCTGGATGGTATCAAGCTTCTTGAATGTTGTTGGAGCTGCACTCATCCAGGCAAGTGTAGAGTATTCCATCACACTCCTGACTTGTGCCTTGTAGATGGTGGAAAGGCTTTGAGGGGTCAGGAGGTGAGTCACTTGCCGCAGAATACCCAGCCTCTGACCTGCTCTTGCAGCCACAGTATTTATGTGGCTGGTCCAGTTAAGTTTCTGGTCAATGGTCGGCGATGGTAATGCCGTTGAATGTCAAGGGGAGGTGGTTAGACTCTCTCTTGTTGGAGATGGTCATTGCCTGGCACTTGTCTTGCGCAAATGTTATTTGCCACTTATCAGCCCAATCCTAGATGTTGTCCAGGTCTTGTTGCATGCGGGCATGGACTGCTTCATTATCTATCACAGGCATGCTGCTTGACTGACATCCGGTCCTGGATGAGCCATTGTTTCCTTCAATTAAACATTGGGAAGATAAAAGCCATTATCTTCGGCCCTCGCCAACAATTCCATCCCCCTCCCTGGTCACTGTCTCAAGGCGAACCAGAGTGCTCGCAACATCATGCCCCATTTGACCCTGTGGTGAGCTTCTGACATCACACCCTCCCCTCACAAAGACCACTTGCTTCCACCCCCGTAACATTGCTCGTCTCCGCCCCGCCTCAGCTCATCTGCTGCTGAAACCCTCATCTATGCCTTTGTTACCTCTAGACTCGACTATTCCAATGCTCTCCTAGTGTTCTATTACATGGAGGTGTGATACCAAGTTAGACTTGCTACTAAACACTACATCTGGTATATGATTACCCCTGATGTCCTCTTTGACATGCTGAGTTAGGAAACAGTCTTGTATTATTTCAATAAATCTCTCAATTGCACTTTCCACCACATCATATGGTAAACCATCCTGCCACTGAATTCACGGAAAATTGTAGTCTCCCATCAAACAGAGATCCTATGGTTCAGAGGCTTTAGAAATTTGTTTCCATAGTAACTCATCGTGTTCAGACCTGAGGGGCCCATAACATTTATCAATAATAACCCAAGTGCCTGAGAAGGTGAAAAATTATAAAGCTGCTACTGCAAAATATCACGTTTTGTATCAGTGCTTCAGAGCATGCTCAAAATGCCTTTTTCAGGTCTGCTGACAAGCGTAGTGTGGTGGAAGCAAGTTGTTATTGGAAAGTATGTACTTTCAGGATAGTAAGACGAGTTGTCCATGTTTACATTTTGTAAACCGCAATATTATTTCATCGGGTTGTGACATGTCCATTGAACTTGGACCTGAAGTATTAGACTGGACAACTAGGAGGACATTGTCTGTCTGCTTAGACATGTATGTTATGCTAGTTATCTTGTGTACGGAGGCAAGCGATTTACATAGAATGTACAGCACAGAAGCAGGCTATTCAGCCCGACTGGTCCGTGCCGGTGTTTATGCTCCTTACAATAGGGTAGATGTAGAGAAGCTGTTTCCACTAGTGGGGAGACTAAAACTAGGGGCCATAAATATAAGGTAGTCATAATAAGTGCAATAGAGAACTCAGGAGAAACGTCCTCATCCAGAGAGTGGTGGGAATGTTGAGACGATTAGCATGGATGCATTTAAGGGGAAGCAAGATAAACACATGAGGGGAAAAAGGAATAGGAGGTAATGCTGATAGGGTGAGATAAAAAGGGGAGGGAGGAGGCTCGTGCAGAGCATAAACACCGGCATGGACCAGTTGGGCCAAATGACCTGTTTCTGTGCTGTACGTTCTATGTAATTCTATGTTGATTGGACATGTGAAATAAGTTGAAATAAACCTTTGTCTGGCCATGAGATGGAGCTCTTTCTACAGCTCATTCGGGCCACCTGTGGCCACAAACCCCATAATGCAGCTGACCAGGTGGACTTGGAAAATGCTTGGAAGTTCATCTATAAATATTTTTAGACGCCATATGTTTCATGCCAAAACTATGGGTGGTTGTAAGAATTGTATTTAACAAAATGTCACTTTAAAGATCATAAACTAAATAGGATATTCAAAGTTTTATTGGATCAGTTTTGAATGAGCTTTCATGAACATGGGTCAATTTATCTAGTGATCCTGCGTAATGGGAAGGATTATAGCTGACTACAATGGTGTCACTATCGTCGTATTCTAAATTATTTGGGGATTGAAAAAATTTCTTAGCCTCATCGAATTAACTTAAAAACTAGCTGAAATAAAATCAGAAGATTCTGGAAATAGATAGCCTGTAAGCATCTGTTGAGGGAAAAGACATTAATATTTTGGCTGTAGACCCTTCATGAGAGCAGTTTTCATCTCGTTTAGCTTTGCGAAATACTTGTTTTATGTCCCGTTGGCCATTAAGTCATTGTGAAAGGAGTCAGCATTCCCCACTTCTGAATTTAACTCTTTCTCCTCCTCTCTTTTCCTCCTCTCTTTCCCCCCTCCCCCCCCCCCCCCCCCAGTTTGTTTTTGTTCAACCCCATTAAGCAGTTTACTTATCTTCCAGTTCTCTGGGAATCATGGGATTTTACGGCACAGATGGAGGCTATTTGGTCTGTCATACTTATGCCACTGTCTGAAAGAGCTGTCCAACTAGTCTCATTTCCCCCTGCCCTTGCTTATTTTTTTTCTTTTTCAAATATTTGTCTGCTTTCCTTTTAAAAGCTATTATGGATCCTTCTCGCATCACCCGTTGGGCGTTCTCTGTCTTAACACCCCCTTGTATTAAAAGAAAACTCTCCTAACTTCTCCCTTCATCCTGGTGAAAGCTTACCCTAAAGTGGCAGTCCTTTTTTTTTATATAAAGCTGCTGACACACCTGTTATGTACTTCCAAATAAAAAGGAAGAGGGTAGCTGAAGTAAACATTGGTCCCTTAGAGGATGAGACTGAGGAAATAATAATGGAAAACAAGGAAATGGCAGAGGAATTGAACAGATATTGTGTATCTGTCTTCACAGTAGAAGACACTAATAACATACCAATAATAGTAGATAATCAAGGGGCAAAGGGGAGGGAGGAACTAAAAACAATCACAATCACTAGAGCAAAAGTATTAGGTAAACTAATGGGGCTAAAGGCTGACAAGTCCCCTGGACCTGATGGCTTGCATCCAAGGGTCTTAAAGGAAGTGGCTACAGAGATAGTGGATGCATTGGTTGTAATCTTCCAGAATTCACTAGATTCTGGAAAGGTGCCAGCGGATTGGAAAACCGCAAATCTAACACCCCTATTCAAGAAGTGAGTGAGACAGAAAGCAGGTAACTATAGACCAGTTAGCCTAATATCTGTCATTGGGAAAATGCTAGAATCCATTATTAAGGAAGTACAATCAAGGAGAGTCAACACGGTTTTATGAAGGGGAAATCATGTCTGACAAATTTATTAGAGTTCTTTGAGGAAGTAACGGGCAGGATAAAGGGAAACCAATGGATGCAGTATATTTGGATTTCTAAAAGGCATTCAATAAGGTGCCACATAAAACATTACTGCACAAGGTAAGAGCTCATGGTGTTGGGGGTAATATACTGGCATGGATAGAGGATTGGCCAACTAACAGAAAACAAAGAGTCAGGATAAAAGGGTCATTTTCAAAATGGCAATCTGTAACGAGTGGGGTGCCGCGAGAATAGTGCTGGGGCCTCAATTATTTACAATATATATCAATGACTTGGATGAAGGAACAGAGTGTCTTGTGGCCAAATTTGCTGATGATACAAAGATAGGTGGAAAAGTAAGTTGCGATGAGGACATAAAGTGTCTGCAAAGGGATATTGACAGGTTAAGCGAATGGGCAAAAATTTGGCAGATGGAATATAATGTGGGAAAATGCCAAGTCATCCACTTTGGGAGGAAAACTAAAAAAGCAAAATATTATTTGAATGGAGAAATACTACAAAATACTGCAGTACAGAGGGATCTGGGTGTCCTCGTACATGAAACACAAAAAGTCAACATACAGGTGCAGCAGGTAATCCGGAAGGCAAACAGAATATTGGCCTTTATTTCTAGGGGGATAGAGTATAAAAGCAGGGAAGTCAGGCTACAACTGTACTGGGTACTGGTGAGACCACACCTGGAGTACTGCGTACAGTTCTGGTGCCCTTATTTAAGGACGGACATACTTGCATTGGAGGCAGTTCAGAGAAGGTTCACTAGGTTGATTCCAGGTATGGAAGGGTTGTCTTATGAGGAAAGATTGAACAGGTTGGGTCTATACTCATTGGAGTTTAGAAGAATGAGAGGAGACCTTATTGAAATATACAAGATTCTGAGGGGACTCGATAGGGTAGATGCTGAGAAGATGTTACCCCTCATGGGGGAATCTAAAACCAGGAGGCATAGTCTCAGAATAAGGGGTCGCCCGTTTAAGACGGAAATGAGGAGGAATTTCTTCTCCCAGAGGGTTGTGGATCTTTGGAATTCTTTACCCCAAAAAGCTGTGGAGGCTGAGTCATTGAATATATTCACGGCTGAGTTAGACAAATTTTTGATCAGCAAGGGAGTCAAAGGATATGGGGAAAGGGCGGGAAAGTGGAGTTGAGGTAAAAATCAGATCAGCCATGATCTGATTAAATGGCGGAGCAGGCTCAAGGGGCCGAATGGCCTACACCTGCTCCTATCTTTTATGGTGATGTGGAGATGCTGGTGATGGACTGGGGTGGACAAATGTAAGGAATCTTACAACACCAGGTTATAGTCCAACAATTTTATTTTAAAATCACAAGCTTTCAGAGATTATCCCCTTCGTCAGCATTCACCTGACGAAGGGGATAATCTCCGAACGCTTGTGATTTTAAAATAAAATTGTTGGACTATGACCTGGTGTTGTAAGATTCCTTACATTTATCTTTTATGGTGTTATAGTATTCTCTCTTACTATAGATTTGCTGATTTATTTTTAAAACGTAGCTGGAGTAATGTTTTTACAGGTTTAAAAATAGTATCATGCTCTTGGGGGGAATGACCGAGGTTTAAAAATGATGGAGAATTACATAGAATTTACAGCGCAGAAACAGGCCATTCAACCCAACTGGCCTATGCCGGTATTTATGCTCCACATGAGCCTCCTCCCACTTCATCTAACCCTATCAGTATTCCTTTCTCTCTCCTGTACTTATCTAGCTTCCCCTTAAAGACATCTATGATATTTGCCTCAACTACTCCTTGTGGTAGCGAGTTCCACATTCTAACCACTAACCACTCTCTGGGTAAAGAGGTTTCTGCTGAATTCCCTATTGGATTTATTGGTGACTATCTTATATTGATGGCCTCTAGTTTTGGTCTCCCCTACAAGTGGAAACATCTCGATGTCTACCCTATCAAACCCTTTCATAATCTTCAAGACCTCTATCAGGTCACCTCTCAGTCTTCTCTTTTCTAGGGAAAAGAACCCCAGCCTGTTCACACAGTATTGCAACCCAGATGGTGATTGATTTTTCTCTATGCCTTCAGTTAGTTTTTGTGATGCAGCCGTGAAAATATCCTCCCGAAGAGATGTGCTTTATGTGTACGCAGGAAAGCTTATTTCTGCCCTCCAGCCGTTCCAAGTAAGAGATTAATGTTTCAAACGTGCAAAATATGGTAATTGGAGATCACAGGCAACTATCGAGTTGACCAGAAAAGACAATCTGTCCATAATGATTCACGTAAAAGAAACTGCCACAATTGTCACTGTGTGTTTGCATGATAAACTCTCAGCAATCAGCGATGGTTGAGTGAATTGATGGGAGCTTGTTTTTTTTCCAATGGTTAAAGTCCTTGAGATTTATCCTGACCACTGGCTAATGAGAACCTTTATTCTTGTCTGCCAGCCGTGGCTCTCTCGCGTCTGAGTCAGGAGGTTGTGGGTTCAAGTCCCACTCTAGAGACATGAGCACAAAATCTAGGCTGACACTCCCAGTGCAGTACTGAGGGAGTGATGCACTGTCAGAGATGCTGCCTTTCGGATGAGACATTAAATCGAGGCCCCGTTTGCCTCCTCAGGTGGACGGAAAAGATCCCATGGCACTATTTCGAAAAAGAGCAGGGGAGTTCCTGGGCCAATATTTATCCCTCAACCAACATCACTAAAACAGATTATCTGGTCATCATCGCATTGCTGTTTGTGGGACCTCGCTGTGTGCAAATTGGCTGCTGCATTTCATACATTAAAACAGCGACTACACTTCAAAAGTACTTCATTGGCTGTAAAGCAATTTGGGACATCCTGAGGTTGTGAAAGGCACTATATAAATGCAAGTCAGTCTTTCTTCACAGTTTGCTATGCCACCAATTTGGTACCATCAGCAAACTTCAATATCATTCCTTTTGTGCTTATGTCCAAATCCATTATATAAATGGATAACAAAAAAAAAATCCAAGAGTAGATACCTGGGGAGCACCATTACATGCGCCCCAACAATCCAAAAGAAAAATCCATTTACTTTTGCTCTCTGCTTTCTGCCTCTGACACATCTTTTTATTGATGCAGCTGCATCTCCTTTAATACCATGTGCCTTAACTTTCACAACAAGTCTCTTATGTGGCAACTCATAGAACACCTTCTGAAAATCGTGTTAAAACATTCACATTGCTTTTATAAACCGTGATTACTTCAAAAAAAAAACTATTAGTCAACACGACCTGCCCATTACAAATCCATATTAACTGTCCTTGATTAGACCCTGCATTTTTATCCCTTACTACGGACTCTAGAAGTTTACACAGCATTAGGGTAAGATTAATTGGCCTAGTGTGTCCCATTTCTTTTTCTTTACTGGGGCTGCTGCCCCTCTAGTTCTTTGGCACAATTCCCATTTCCAAAGATTATAGTATCTGCTCCGTGATCTTCCTTAATGTTCTGGGATGAATACCATCTGGGCCTAGTGACTTTTCTACTTTTAGTCCCACTTACCTTTAATATAGTTTCCTTCTGAATAATTATCGTCAGCTGAGGTCTTCCAAATCCTCCTCAGGCCTCTATAGTCCCACTTTCACCTTCCGCTAGATGCCAGCTTGGGACAGTTAGTAGAACGCTTATAATTCAGAAGGTTGTGGGTTCAAACCCTGCTCCAGGTCCTGGGTGCAAAATCTAAGCTGACACTTTGTTGAAGTACTGATCAGAGCTGCCATTCTTTGAATGAGAGATTAACCCAGGGCCCTGTTTGCCTGTTTCAGGTTGACATTGAAGGTCCCATGGCACTATCTAAAGAAGGGCATTGAGTTTTCCTGGTGGCCTGGCCAGCACTGTGCCCTTGCCAGCACCATCAAAAATAGATTAGCTGGTCATTCATCAACTTGCTGTTTGTGGGACCTTGCTGTACACAAGATCATTTCCACATTCACCTGCACAACAACAATAACCGTGTTTAAAAAGTATGTGAAGTACTGTTGTACATTAAGTGCTTTAGGATGCTGAGACATGTGAAAGGGTACGAAATAAATGCAAGTTTTTTTTTCTGTGTGGTAACTTGGATGAAATACTAAGCACCACTGTTATTATACTCAAATATAAGATGTCCCCCTTTGTCTTGTAATTGTTGGAGGCTAATCATCTCAGCCCTAGGGTGTTGCTGCAGGAGTTCCTCAGGGCAGTGTCCTAGGCCCAACCATCTTTAGCTGCTTCATCAATGACCTTCCCTCCATCATAAAGTCAGAAATGGGGATGTTCGCTGATGATTGCACAGTGTTCAGTTCCATTCGCAACCCCTCAAATAATGAAGTAGTCTGAGCCCGCATGCAGCAAGACCTGGACAACATCCAGGCTTGGGCTGATAAGTGGCAAGTAACATTCGTGCCAGGCAATGACCATCTCCAACAAGAGAGAGTCTAACCACCTCCCCTTGACATTCAGCGGCATTACCATCGCCGAGTCCCCCACCATCAACATCCTGGGGGTCACCATTGACCAGAAACTTAACTGGACCAGCCATATAAATACTGTGGCTACAAGTGCAGGTCAGAGGCTGGGTACTCTGCGGCGAGTGACTCACCTCCTGACTCCCCAAAGCCTTTTCACCATCTACAAGGCACAAGTCAGGAGTGTGATGGAACACTCTCTACTTGCCTGGATGAGTGCAGCTCCAACAACACTCAAGAAGCTCGACACCATCCAGGACAAAGCAGCCCGCTTGATTGGCATCCCATCCACCACCCTAAACATTCACTCCCTTCACCACTGGCACACAGTGGCTGCAGTGTGTACCATCCACAGGATGCACTGCAGCAACTCGCCAAGGCTTCTTCGACAGCACCTCCCAAACCCACGACCTCTACCGCCTAGAAGGACAAGAGCAGCAGACACATGGGAACAACACCACCTGCACGTTCTCCTCCAAGTCACACACCATCCCGACTTGGAAATATATCACCGTTCCTTCATCGTCGCTGGGTCAAAATCCTGGAACTCCCTTCCTAACAGCACAGTGGGAGAACCTTCACCACACGGACTGCAGCGGTTCAAGAAGACGGCTCACCACCATCTTCTCAAGGGAAATTAGGGATGGGCAATAAATGCCAGCCTCGCCAGCGACGCCCACATCCCATGAACGAATAAAAAAAACTTGGAAAAGTCCTTGCTATATCCCCTTTGTGTTGAGAAATTAGTATTATTTTATCTGACTACCACTTGAATGGGAATAACATGCTACAGGATTACATAGTTTTCCATTTACCATGTAATTTCACATTGGACATTTCACCGACATCATAGAATCATAGAAAATTTACGGCAAAGAAGGAGCCCGTTCGATCCATCTTGTCCGCGCCGGCTGAAAATGAGCCACCCAGCCCAATCCCACTTTCCAGCACTTGGTCTGTAGCCTTGTAGGTTACGGCACTTCAGGTGCACATCCATGTACTTATTAAATGAGTTGAGGGTTTCTGCCTCTACCACCCTTTCAGGCAGTGAGTTCCAGACCCCCACCACCCTCTGGGTGAAACATTTTTCCTCAGCTCCCCTCTAATCCTTCTACCAATCACTTTAAATCTGTGCCCCCTGGTTATTGACCTCTCTGCTAAGGGAAATAGGTCCTTCCTATCCACTGTATCTATGCCCCTCATAATTTTGTAGACCCCAATTAAATCACCCCTCAGCCTCCTCTGTTCCAAAGGGAACAACCCCAGCCTATCCAATCTTTCCTCATGGCTAAAATTCTCCAGCCCTGGCAACATCCTCGTCAATCTCCTCTGTACTCTCTCTAGTGCAATTACATCCTTCCTATAATGTGGTGACCAGAACTGTACACAGTACTCAAGCTGTGGCCTAACCAGTTTTTAATACAGTTCCAGCATAACCTCCCTGCTCTTATATTCTATGCCTTGGCTAATAAAGGAAAGTATTCCATGTGCCTTCTCAACCACCGTATCTACCTGTCCTGCTACCTTCAGGGATCTGTGGACATGCACTCCAAGGTTCCTCACTTCCTCTACACTTTCAGTATCCTCACATTTATTGCCTCATTTGCCCTCCCCAAATGCATTACCTCACACTTCTCCGGATTGAATTCTATTTGCCATTTTTGTGCCCACCTGACCAGTCCATTGCTATCTTCCTGCAGTCTACAGCTTTCCTCCTCACTATCAACCATACGGCCAATTTTTGTGTCATCTGCAAACTCCTTAATCATGCCCCCTACATTTAAGTCCAAATCATTAATATATATCACAAAAAGCAAGTGACCTAGTACTGAGCCCTGCGGCACCCCACTGGAACTGCCTTCCAGTCACAAAAACGCCCGTCGACCATTACCCTTTACTTCCTGCCACTGAGCCAATTTTGGATCCAACTTGCCACTCTCCCTTGAATCCCATAGGCTTGTACTTCTTTGATCAGTCTGCCATGGGACCTTGTCAAAAACCTTGCTAAAATCCACGTAGACTACATCAAATGCACTACCCTCATCGACCCTCCTTGTTACCTCCTCAAAAAATTCAATCAAGTTAGTCAGACACGACCTTCCCTTAACAAATCCATGCTGACTGTCCTTGATTTCTCTGTGCCTTTCTCAGTGACGGTTTATCCTATCCCTCAGAATTGATTCCAATAATTTGCCCACCATCGAGGTTAGACTGACTGGCCTGTAATTACTCGGTCTATCCCTCGCTCCCTTTTTCGACAATGGTACAACGTTAGCAGTCCCCCAATCCTCCGGCACCACACCTGTATCCAGAGAGAATTGGAAAATGATGGTCAGAGCCTCTGTTATTTCCCCCTTTGTTTGTTTTAACAGCCTTGGATACATTTCATCCGTCCCTTGTGATTTATCTACTTTCAAAGATGCTAATCTCCTCAATACTTCTTCTCTCACTAGGTTTATCCCCTCTCACTAAGATTATCCCATCCAATATTTCACACTCCTCCTCCTTAACTACAATGTCTGCATCGTCCCTCTCTTTTGTGAAGACAGATGCAGAGTATTCATTAAGAACCATACCAACATCTTCCGCCTCCACACATAGGTTACCTTTTTGGTTTCTGATGAGCCCTACTCTCCTTAGTTATCCTCTTGCGCTTAATGTATTTATAAAACATCTTTTGCGTTTTCCTTGATTCCATGAAGGAATTACTGCTGCAATTAATTTGCAAGTATAGGCAATCAACAGTACTGTTGAAAACCAGCTGCCACTCTTTTCCCTTTCCCATCCAAAACCAGTAGCTATCTGTGTCATTGTCTTCCTCACAAAACTCAAAAGAATTGTTTTTATTAAATTAATTGTAGTTATGTTTTAAAATACATTTTATCTTGGACCCAGCAAAAAAGGCAGATTTTTGAAGAACTATTTCATTTACAACATATATTGAAAGTTTTACATGTTGATGGGTTATGTTTTTATTTGTTCTCCAGATGTGGGCAACACTGGCAAGGCAACATTTGTTGGTCATCCCTAGTTGACCTGAGGGCATTAAGAGACAACCACGCAGTGTGGGGCATGGAATCACATGTAAGCCAGACCAGTTATGGGTGGCAAGCATCCTTACCCAAAGTATATTCATGAACCAGTTGGGTTTTTGCAACAATCCCAAAGCTTTCATGGCCATTTTTTCTGGTGCCAGCCCACAAATGACCAGATTCATGATTTAGAATTTTGTAATTTGCCACAGTAGGATTTGAACTTGTGATCTGGGTTGCTGGTCCAGTACCATAACAACTAGGCTGTTGTACCCCAAAGTTTCATCATCATGCCTTGTTGAGTTCACTGCCACCTTTACCAGAGCATATGGCGGATGTTTCCTAGGTACTGAAACACTTGTAGGGACTTGTTGCCACCCCACTACTGAAGGAGAGGGAAAGGACATCTTGTAAGCACAAATGTAAGAAGTACTACTAGGTAAGCCATTCTTCACTGCGATATTTCAGCATTCAACATTCCAAGGACCAAAGCAGAATCTCAATGGATTGAGTGCCCCAACTGGGGCAACTTCAAATGACTCATTCATCCTTCCAATCCCCCCACCCCCAAATTACTAGTCAGGTCCTGAGCCCACAAATCTTCTCCTTATCCTTTGGGTATATGTAAGGATTTGTTGGCATTAACTATTGCTAGAACTAACTGACTTGCTCCAAGGAAACTGGAGGCTTTGGTCCCAACTGCACTGACCAGAGCTGGGGCGTTCTGCTTCATTGCCTACTAGTTTGAAGCTCTGTGATCATAATGATGGAAGGATTTGTTTCTGTGATGACTACTGCCATAAAATACAAGAAAAACAAAATGGGAGAGATCATGAAAGGTGACACAAGTCTTTTTTTAACCGACTTTTAAAGTCCTGGGTGCTTTACGATTATAGTGAAGATGGCCTCGGTGGTAAGGGGAGCATTTGCAAGGATACATCAAACCGGAGAGTCAAGGAATGTCGGAGATATATCTAAATACTTCACCTCATATGCAAGCCAAATTGCACTGGAGTTGATGAATGCAGAGAGCTCTTGTTTATTTTCAAAGAAGCAATACAAAAATTTAATGAAGTAATTTGATGTGTGTGAGCAGTCCCGTTATAATGCACCCTGCAATCGATTTGATTGTTGAGCCCATATTATCGTGCTGGGCCTTGGCATTCACCAGCTGCTTCAAATGTGCTGTGCATAATAAACATCATTTCAGTTCTCCAGAATAGAGAGCTAAAGTTTGCACATTTAACTACGGGTCATAATTTGATGATCACCATTACTCAGTAACTTGTTGTAATCCAGTTAAATCTATTTATGCACCACTTTCAGTTGTCAGCTTTGGAGTGGTAGTTTCTGAGTGAAGCTTGCTTAAGATATTTTTACTGAAGAAATCCACTCTGATACAATGGGCCAGATTTTGCTCTGAGCGGTGAACGAGCGGCGCCCGCCACTCGTTAGTCTTGCGCTTGACCAGCCACTTTTCATGAGCTTTTGCATGATAAGTTCCTCTTATCGGGTCCTCAGTCCAGCATGGCACCCTCTACAGGGCATCTGGAACCTGTGTGAGCGGGGCAAGTGGCTGTGTGTCCCCTTAACCAATCAGATTGAAGCATCGTTCGTAAGCAATGCGGACACCAAACCAGGAAGTGTAAGTTAGAATAGTGAATTCAGTATCAAATCAGTTACAGAAAGCGAAATAGAGGGTAAGAAAGATTGAATTAAAAGACAGCTATAAGAGACCGGAAGAAAAAAAAATTTCTTTAATTGTCCTACAACAATTAAAAGGTGAAGGAATGAGACTCCACATATGTAAAAGTAAATTTTCAGTGCCAGAAAGGTTGCTTGGCAGTCATTAAGACTTACCAGGCTTTAAATTTTTATGAAATAAAGTATATTTTTGAAATTTAAAAAAAGCTGTTAAAAGTTTGCTTTGACTTAAAAAAAGTGACGTACCTTTTTCTGGCGAGGTTGCTTAGTTTCCATCAGGGCAGTACAAGAATTTCACGCCGTTACAGTCGTTTCAGCTGGTGAGATCTCCTTCCTGCAAAGTTTCTGAAGGAGCAGGGCATCTGGTACAGCAACTTCCGTATTTCCGCTTTTAACTGTGCACGTGCGCTCGCTGGAAGTTGCTGTTCAATTTGCACTGAAACAAGGGTGAGCGCTGTTGGCCTCACTGTTATTTTGACAGCAAAATCTGTCCCATAGACTTTTTTGTACTGGGCAAGACATGAACACAAGTTACATGTATAAGCACTGAAAAAAAATTACAGATCTATAAAAAATAGTATATTTGTATTTATGATGTATCGTCTTCGTTTCATTTGAAATTGTGGTGAAAGGATCAATACTTTCAGCTAAGTGGGATGCATTTCAAATTGACTGGGGCAGGTAATTAAGGGGAATTTGTCGACTCTGTATACAAATGTCGAGACTTTGAAATGCCTTGCTGTTAACAGGGTCTCCTAGCGTGTTGTATCTATTGCATCGGTTTCAAATGGTGAGATCTGATTAAGAGGGACCCTGTTTTAGGTAACGATCTGAACCAATTGTACAATATTCCTTTCATTACGAGAGCAATTAGCGATGGAATGTGGAAAGCTCAGCGTGAGGGTGACTTTTCACACTTTAAAGAGTAGTCTTGCTGCCTCGTTGTACCAAATGTCAAAGAATCATTGTGAAGTGGCAAGCTCTTATGAGTAAATTACTTTGCAGTGTTCAAAGTAAAAAGAAGCCAGGGTGTTCATTATTTTCTAATGGCAGCTGTCAAGGTCAAGAAATCGTTGCCTTCTGTTGATCATACCTACTTTGGAAGCGGTCTTCTTACTTAGTCCATATGGTAGTCACGACTGCTAATGGGGAATTAAATCCAGACGTCCAAACGTTTGGTGACGTCACCCCAATCAAGTCCATAAAATTAGAAGAGAAACTGCGTGGAGGATGACCTGGGAATTGTAATGAAGTGCGCTCTAAGGCAGGACGACTACCTGGGTACCAGTCATGATGTGGAGATGCCGGTGATGGACTGGGGTGGACAAATGTAAGGAATCTTACAACACCAGGTTATAGTCCAACAGTTTTATTTGAAAATCACAAGCTTTCGGAGATTATCTCCTTCGTCAGGTGAGTGAGTGAATGAGAGGTTCTCAAATCGCATATCTTATATTAGGCTGGGACACCATCACACCAATCAAAGGTGTCGTTGGTGTTCAGCAGGAAAAAAAAGTTATCTGTTTTTAATACAACTGGACATTCTCTCTCTCTCTCTCTCTCTCTCTCTCCCTCTCTCCCCCTTTCGGGTCTTTCGGGTCTTTTTCTCTCTTTGTCTGTATACTGGGACCTACTGTTTTCCGTGGCTAACCTGTCTGAACACCAACAACACTTTTGATTGGTGTGATGGCGTCCCAGCCTGATATAAGATATGCGATTTGAGAACCTCTCATTCACTCACTCACCTGACGAAGGAGATAATCTTCGAAAACTTGTGATTTTCAAATAAAACTGTTGGACTATAACCTGGTGTTGCAAGATTCCTTACATGGGTACCAGTCAGCAGAGAGCGTTAAGCTAACATCATCTGACAACTAGGAGAGTGGTGGAAGTGAAGTGGAGCCTGTTTGGTAAACCTTTTTGCTAGGTTAGGATAAAAAATTACATGCGTGTACATACAGAAAGTTAAAATGTGCTGACCTTGGTAGTGTTTTGTTTCCCCTTTGGAAGGTGTCAATGTAAATATATCATACCAGACAGTTTGCATTAATTGCAAACAAGATTCTTAACGCTAACACCCCCACGGCAAGTGAGATTGTCCCATTGTAGAAGATCCCTTTGAGCAAACACTTCGGGATGTGTTGTGAATTAATCAACGCTTGAGCAAATGTTCCCCATTGACGGGGACTGAGTGTACTTGTGTGTCTAAGAAAGTTGAAATGTTGAATCCTTAAATTACTGCCATGTGCCTTTAGGGGGGACTAGAACAGCATGTGTGAGGATGGATTGGTAATTACACTGAAGAGTCATTGGTGCCTTTCATGCCCCCATGCTTTTCATGCCCTGTTTATGTCCGTACATCATCTCATCCTGAGGGGGGAGAAGGATTTCATCAGTCTCACCAGTCAGCATGCTGACTTCATGGTGCCTGAGCACAGTGTGGCATTGGATTCAGCAATCACAAGGGAATCTGTCATTACTTTGCTGCTTCTCTCTTTGAAAATGTGTGTGTGGTGGTAATTGGCCATAATGAGCTGGCTTAAAATGGCTGAAAATGTAAACAAAATGTTTTATTTGTACCTGTTGGCGGTGATGTACATTAATCTCGTAATCTGATTAAAGTGGATAGCAGGTTTGTTTAACTTGAATTGCATTCGTCATACCATAATTATTCTGCTCTCTTGATTCATTGAGTTCTTTTTCCACAGGAGTGCTTCAGTCCAAGTGCTGGAAGCAACGATATTCATCTCTCAGACTCATTAACGGCCTTTTGTATTACACATGTTTTCTTTTCATGTAATTGCACCACCTTTTATACAAATTTTGGGTCTCGCATAAGCTCATGATGCCTTTTTTTACAGCATCTTTACTCTGCCCAGAATAGCTTTGTTACTTAGAACAATCCCACCCTCCTGACCATGGACAGGAGAGTAGCTCAAGACAGTTACAAGCATAGGAATTAATTGACCTCGTTAAAGACTTATTGTTCATGTATAGTGTCGCAAGGCGATAAAAATGATCATGAAAGCCCTAAGTAACTTGATTTTTTTTTCCCCCTTCCTTTTCTATCCTGATCCAGTTCTCCTGTAGCTAGTCCTCTTATTTATTTAATGGTCCTTGTTAATTTTCCATTATTTTTGTCTCCTCTCCTCCTGAAAGCATTGTCACCTTTCTGGAGGATATGGTTCCATTTGCATTTGCATTCCAGTTGCATTTATAGGTGTCTTTTAAAATATACTGACCTTGAGTACACTAGAGAACTCCAACTGGAATGCAAATGCAAATGGAACCATATCAGCACGTTGGGAAGATTTCATGGGAACAGATTGACAGTGTAAGTGTAGGCTCCGTGTTTCTTTTCCCCAAATTTCTTTTGCCTCTGAGTTGAATGGTAGTGCTTAATAATGCCATATCCGTGCTGGTAATGCACATGTGTATCTTAAAACCATTTGAAACTATATGAGCGAAGGTGACTGGGTCATAAAATAGACTTGTATTGTTGCTGGTCCTGTACCATAACTAGGCTATTGTACCCTGAAGCTTAATCAAATATGCCTTATTATAGCCTAGTTATGGTACAGGACCAGCAACCCAGCGGTCACAAGTTCAAATCCTACCATGGCAAATTGTGGAATTTAGAGGAAATTAAATAGAGTGAAGCAAGAAGAATAGGTACTGTAACTGATGTCCTAAAACAGAATCACAAAAATAACCACTGCACGACTATTTTAATTTACAGAGTGGCACTTCTATTGAACGATCCACCTAACATTCCCACTAATGTTTTTAAGGAATACATTTCCTGTAGAGGAATGATATCAAAATGAAGTATATTTTTTGTCCAACAGAGTTTAATTTGTAGTAGACTTCTGCCATTAAGGAATCAACCTTAACTGAAGGGCTCTTCCATAATTTTTTTTAAGAGACGACGTTCTTTTTTTCTGCCAGCTTCCTCCACTTACCTCCCTCCTCCTTTTTTGAAGTCATTGTTTCCTTGTTGGGGAGGGTAGCCCAGGTGCCCTCTATAACATTGTCCACATAGCCAATCTTCATACAAGAGCCTAGATATTGAGTGCGGACATGCTGTTTAACTACAGGGAACAGCACAGCTGAGTGACTAGGAATGGGAACCATGGCCAATTTTCTTCCCTCCCCCCCCCGCCCCTCCAAATCTTTCTCCAACCTAAGTTTGGTTGCTGAGTGCCGCTATTGCTAACCAGACTATGATCAGCTAAATCAGGATAGGCTGGGGATCGTCCTCATTTGTAAGGCTTGCCTGCTCATTCCCCATAACCAGCTGAGTCATTGGGACATGGGCAACATTCTTATTAAAAATGTGACGCCCAAGCAGTTTCTAATGAGCCTCCTTTCCCTTGCAGCCATGCGTATGTCGGACAGGACTATAGTGTTCAAAGGAACGTTGGGAAGATTTCATTGGAACAGATTGACAGTGTAAGTATAGGCTCCGTGTTTCTTTTCCCCAAATTTCTTTTGCCTCTGAGTTGAATGGTAGTGCTTAATAATGCCATATCCGTGCTGGTAATGCACATGTGTATCTCAAAACCGTTTGAAACTGCATGAGCGAAGATGACTGAGTCATAAAATAGACTTGTATTGTTTACACTAGAACAGCAAACCTGAAAACTAAAAGCAAAATACTGCAAATGCTGGAAATCTGAAATAAAAACAGAAAATGCTGGAGAAGCTCAGCAAGTGAGGCAGCATCTGTGGGGAAAGAAACAGAGTTAACGTTTCAGGCCTGACGAAAGGTCTTCGACCTGAAACGTTAACTCTGTTTCGTTCTCCACAGATGCTGCCTGACTTGCTGAGCTTCTCCAGCATTTTCTGTTTTTATTATTAAACCTGAAAACTATTCCGTTTGAAATGATATTGCTGTTTTAAATTATAGTTTAATTTGTTACAGCTGGCTACAAAATCGTACGCACCGTGTATGCGCCAGTTACACAAAGCTTTACGGGATAACCATCACCTTCGACATGGTGGCCGTATGCAGTACGGGCTTTATCTTAAGGGGATAGGCATCACCTTGGAACAGGCCTTGCAGTTTTGGAAGTCCGAATTTATAAGAGGAAAAGTGGATCCAGAAAAGGTAATGAGTACAGAATTCATCAACAAATCCCTTTCCTGGTTGAATTTTCATCAGAGTACCATATAATCCTGCTTTTGATAAGAATTGTTACGTCATTGCGATGAAATTTATCAATTTTTTAAAACTTTAATTTGATATGACTGCCTGTTACTGTGGAAAAAGTTGGATTTCTAAATTTGCTTCCCTTGTAACAAAATCTGATGTTCCTGACTTGCAAGTATATCAGGAGAAACTGGGCCATGTGTTTCTGAAATTGAAATAGATGTTGCAGACGTGTTCAATTTAACCATATTACGGAACCGGAATACATTTCTGGTACACATGTAACACATGTCCACTGTACACATACTGAATAATTGCAGCAGAAAAGGTAAAGGGAGAAGGAAATGTAAGGAAGATGACCAACCAGATTGATGTGTGTGTTTGGGACACCGTCATGCATTACTGTCTATTCACCTAGAATGTCATTGTAATCTATCTGGATGATGTAGCTCTTTGAGTAAACTGGTAATCATGCCATTTTTTCACATGCCCTTTGCATCCAATTATCTAATTAAAGTTAACTTTCATTTTCAGCCCACATTAATAAGGTTATATTGATTGTAATGTCTCATTTGGGGAGGAGTATCGGTCTAAACCAATTTTGAATGATTTGAAGATAAACTCTTAAACATTTGTCAATTAGGCCAAAGTACTAATCAAAATCTAAAGATATTCAACTTCAATCATTCAAATTGCGCACAGTCAAAGCCATTGTACCAAGAACTCGTTCTTTAAAATGTGTTGTAAATCATTTGTGATAAAAACAGAAAATGCTAGAAATGCTCAACAGATTAGGCAACATCTGTGGGGAGATACACAGAGTTAACGTTTCAGCAGTGTGTGTTTGTTTTAGGATCTAAATCGTTTCAAGTGGTTTTTTTTAAATTACAATTTCTTGTCTCTTAATAAAATTTGTAGCTGAGGTAAAATGGGTGACACACAAAAGGCAAAAAAATCTTTTAAAATCAATAATAAATTATAGGCCGAGAATTGTTATTTTTTCAAAAGCGCTTCCCTGGTACTCGTTTGAAATTTTACTATGAAAATATATTTATTTTTTAGTGAAAGGAAATTAAATAAGATGGTCAAAACGTTTATTTTGATACTTGTGAGATTGGACATGGTGAGTGGAGACCAAGTGTGGCCCTGAGGTGAAGTGTGTTCGAGGGTGAGGGTTATTGAACCAGGGCAGGCAGTTGGAATTTAGCAACCATTTTAAAATCATACATCCTATCCGTATTCTTCTTCCATTATAAATTCCTGTAGGGCTTCCATTGGCGGGAGCGTTTAAGTACAGCTTGACAAGATTAGATAGAAAGAAAAGAAAAACTTGCATTTATTTAGCACCTTTCATGACCTCAGGATCTCCCAAAGCGCTTTACCACCAATGAAGTACTTTTTGAAGTGCAGTCACTGTTGTAATGTAGGAAATGCGGCAGCCAATTTGTGCACAGCAAGCTCCCACAAACAGCAATATGATCATGACCAGATAATCTGTGGTGTTGGTTGAGGGATAAAAATTGGTCAGGACACCGGGGAGAACTCCCCCGCGCTTCTTCAGAACAGTGCGTGGGATCTATTACGTCCACCTGAGAGGGCAGACGGGGCCTCGGTTTATCGTCTCATCCGAGTCTCTACGCACTTCAGCAAACAGAGCTCATGACCGAAACTACAGCAACTCCTTTTGATAAAAGCAGGGTGATTTCTCGAGCAAAATGCAGTAAGTGGAGGATAGTTACATAATACAAATTGATTATTTCTCCAACAAAGTGCAGTGAGTTGTGGATAGATACATAATACAAATTATGTGCGTAAAATCAATCCCAGTCACTTACAGCAGTGCGGTCTCCAGGCGTGATTGACGGAATTGCCCAATCATCTGCATTCTGGACGGGAATCACGTGTCACTATATGCATCTTAGGTTTTAGCACTTATTAACTAATTCCCGTACTTTTACTCTCAAGCCTATTAGCAAGGCTCAAGAATAGAAATGAATGTTACAAAATTATAGATAAAGAAGCTAAAAGCCAACTGCATTTGAGTGCAGCGTCTGGAAGTGCTGTGCCTTGATCTTTGTGACACCGACTAGAACCAAGCCAGGGATGGGATGCCATCTCGGAAACAAATCACCATACAGAAAAGGTTTCTGTTCTTCACTGAAACTTTACACAATAATGCAAGCCCTCAGTCGTAGCTTTCCTGTTTCTCAAACGTAAGTGGCTTTGTTTCAGCATCTATCCGATTTACACTCGCTTATAAAATCACTTCAGAAAATTATGTATGTTGACTCTTATTAATGGCAGTAAATTGTAGAGTAAACTGAAATGTATGTAAGTAATTATAAGGTGTGCAGATCCCAGACTACATTAAGCTCCAGCAATCTCTCCTGTATGACCACACACTCAAATGATGCAGGTTAGGCTGTTCGCGTTCTCATATTAGATGAATCTTAGTAAACATTTCTGAATGTCATAATGTAAAGTGGACAACTATTCATTCTGAACCAGCTTTGAAAGTAGTAAAGATTTAATGAATATTTGGGATAACAGTACAAGTTTAGAATGTTCAACGTCCATTTTTTAAAAACTTGCATTTATTTAGTGCCTTTAACCTAGTAAAACTTGGTGCTTCACACGAGCGTTATTGTACAAAAATTGACTGCAAGCCACATAGAGATATTGGGACAGATGACCAAAAGCTTGGTCAAAGTGGTAGGTTTTAAGGAGCATCTTAAAGGAGGGTAAAGAGGTTTAGGGAGGGAATTCCAGAGCTTCGGGCCTAGACAGCTGAAGGCAAGGCCGCCAATGGTGGGGTGATGAAAATCGAGGGATGCGCAAGAGGTCGGAATTGGAGGAGCGCAGAGATTTTGGGTTGCAGGGCCGGAGGAGGTTACAGAGAAAGGGAGAGGTGAGATGACTTTCATCTAAAGTGTGGAACAGGGAAGTTTTATCTTCCTAGTTACTCATTTCTATGAAAATAATTCAGCTGTAAATAACACAAAGATGTGCTGGGAATCACTATAGGCCGATCAGTATCTGAGGCAGAAGGACAGGCGAACAGGCCCTCCTTTAGCTTGGAAATGTAGAATTAAAAAAGCACACTAGAATTGCGCATGCATGAATCCGCAAATTCTGATGAGGGTCACACCCAAAATTGCAGCTTTTCTTTCTATTTCATATTCTGGTTGAGTTAGTGTTTCCACAAGATTTACTGCTTGAATGCCCTAATGTGCATAGAATCACACTGCACAGAAAGATACCATTCAGCCCATCGTGCTTGTGCCAGCTCTCTGAAAGAGCTACCAATTAGTCCCACTCCCCTGCCCTTTCCCCAGAGCCCTGCAGATTTTTCATTTTTAAGTATTTATCCAGTTCCCTTTTGAAAGTTATTATTGAACCTGCTTCCACCGCCCTTTCAGGCAGTGCATTCCAGATCATAACAACTCGCATATTTGTATCCGCTGTTTACTGACCCTCCTGCCAGTGAAAATGGTTTCTCTCTATCTACTCTATCAAAACCGCTCATAATTTTGAACACCTCTACTAAATCTCCCTTTAACCTTCTTTGCTGTAAGGAGAACAACTCCAGTTTCTCTAATCTCTTTTTTAAAAAATATTTATTGATCGAGACAATCAATGCAACTGCTCAGCTGGCATTTGTTCCTCCTTTTCATTCTAACCGGTGTCTAGTTTTCCCCTCCGAATCTTCCTTCACCGCAGCCTGATTCCTTATCATTCTGTTGTTTCTCCCTATGTGCCGTCACCCCAGTTCCCACCAGGCTAACCTCCTCTCAGGCCCGTCACCTACTCCCTCGATTCCCGTCCCACCCAGTTTCTGACCATTGAATTACCTTTCCTTGCCCCCTAGTGTTTGCTGACATCGTGAATGCCTCCCTTTGCATTGACACGGACCCTCTCCCCTTTAAAACTACCATCATCGCCCCTTCGTCAAAAAGCACACCTTAGTCCTATCCAACTGCTGCCCCCGATTCAACACCCCTTATTCTCTCAAAGGTCACTGAACACATCATCACCACCACCCAGCTCTGTGCTCAGTCCTTGCACAATTCCCTGCTAGAATCCCTTCAGTCTGGCTTTTGTCAGCACTGGGATTGCTCTGGTCAAAGTCACTAACACCATTCTTTGACAGTAGTGAGTTATCCTTTCTTGTCCTCCAACTTAATGTAGTATTTGAACCAGATGACCACCATATCCGCCTGTGCACGATTGATCTAGAGAACAATGACTGACTGTCTAACATCATGTTGTGGATGAGTCCGACCTTTCTTCAATCCATGATTGGGAAGACAGAAACCATCTTATCGGGCTGTTACCAAAAACACAGTACTGTTCCCTGACTCCATTCCATGTCCTTCAGACAAAAGGTCTTTGACCTGAAACGTTAACTCTGTTTCTTTCTCCACAGATGCTGCCTGACTTGCTGAGCTTCTCCAGCATTTTCTGTTTTCATTTCCGATTTCCAGCACCCGCAGTACTTTACTTTCCATTCCCTATCCCACAGGCTTACTCAAGTTGAACCAGATAGTGGGCAACCTTTGTGCCATGTCCAGCAGATTTACAAGGATGATACCAGAACTGAGAGGTTACAACTATCAGGAAAGACTGAATAGGCCGTGCTCTTTTCTCTAGAAAAGAGAAGGCTGAGAAAAGTGACCTGATAGAGGGTTTCAAAATTATGAAGGGGTTTGATGTAGAGAAGATGTTTCCACTTGTGGGAGGAGTTCAAAACTAGGGATCATAAATGTAAGATAGTCACCAATAAATCCAATAAGGAATTAAGGAGAAACTTCTTTATCCAGAGAGTGGATAGAATGTGGAACTTGGTACTACGTGGAGTAGTTGAGGCAAATAGCATAGATGCATTTAAGTACATGAGGGAGAAAGGAATAGAAGGATATGCTGATAGGGTTAGACGAAGAGTGGTGGGAGGAGGCCCGTGTGGAGCATAAACACCGGCACAGACCAGTTGGGCTGAATGATTTACTTCTGTGCTGATAATTCCATGTAATTCAACCTTGAGCTGAGCTTCAAACCACATAACGTGTCCATCACCACGACTGCTTATTTCTACTTGAGCCATATTGCCTGTCACTGCCCTTAACCGCACTCTGCCTCTGGACTTCACTTTTCCAACACCATCCTCAACATCCTCTTGAACCCCATTCTCCACGACATCCAAATCATCCAAAACTCTGCCACCCACTTCCTGTCCTGCACCAAGCCCTGTTCTCGCAACACTCCCGTGCTCATCAACCTCTATTTTCACCTTCTCCCCCCCCCTCCCACCCCCAAGAATGGAATTTAACGTCCTTGTATACAAATCCCTTAATGGCATTGCCCTATCCTGTCTGCATCCTTTTCTAGCTCTGTGCCCTTCAGTCCTTCAATTCTACCTTCTGTGCAATCTGCCTTCCCTCCTACTACAGGCTTTAGCTGTATTGGTTCTGGTGTCTGGAACTCGCTCCCTAAACCTTGCTACTTCACATGCTGCCTTTAAAATCCTTTTCAAATTCTATCTTTAACTCTGGTTTCGGCCATCTTCCCTAACCCTTCCTTTGCTGCTGGGCATCCATTTCCTCCACTGAGAACAACATTTTCTAAGTTAAATACAGTTCATAAATGCAATCAAAAATAAAAACTGGAAATGAGTATTAGCTAGAACAGCGTTTGAAAGAGAAACTGAAGTATCATCATAACTCGTAAACGCATTGTTTATTGTGTGCTTTTAAATTCTGCATTTTTAGAGTTGTTCTGATGAAGGGTCACACCAAAAGCGCCTTTCTTTCTCCTTCAGATGCTCATAAACATATAAGCATTTTCTGATAATTGGCTTTTTGAGGTTTTTTTTTATACTATGTTGTTTGTGTTTCGGGGAGAGCTTTGGAGAATTTAGCTTTGGTCTCCTTTACCAAGATGTCCGTTGCACTCCATTTGGTGGATTGCTGCAGCCCCATCTATTGGACAAAGTTAGGACTCAGCCAGATTCTACCGAAGAGGTTTAAGATCAGTTGATTGACAATCACATAACGTCAGGTGGGGTGCCACTTAAGTTAATGAGTCATATAATGTTACTCTTGACAGTGCCACATATTGGCGCAATGCTGTTAGAATGTTGCAATCCCAAACTTTTTTTTAATTAGAATGGATTAATAGGACAAGTGTGCATTACATATTTCACTGTTTTTCGATACCCAAGAGTCTTCTGAAAAGATTTGTCTGAGTTTAAGAATCTCTGGTGTATTTGAGAGAGGAACTGCTTAGATTCTTAAACAATAAGTTAGATATGCTCACAGACCAGAATTATCTGAGTGTTGTAATAAAAATTTCCTGAAGAAAAATGCATTCAGCTGTAAAAGTGATTTTTAAATATTAATGTTCTTTGGTTAGCAGTACCGATTCTGTGTTATGGATTTACTATATTTGCATTGCGGTTTCAAAACGTGGGTTTTGTGTCCATTTCCAACACTTCTAGCTGTTTGCAATGTCTCAGGAGAAGGAAAGTCTGTCGTATATAATCAGATTAGATTGAAGAAACTGCAAAATGACGGGTATGCTCGGTATCTCTGTAACCTCCACTGGCCCTACCACCCTCCGAGATCTCTGCGCTCCTCCAATTCTGGCCTCTTGCACGTCCTCGATTTTCATCGCTCCACCGTTGGCGGCCGTGCCTTCAGCTGCGTGGGCCCTAAGCTCTGGAATTCCCTCCTTAAACCTCTCCGCCTCTCTCTCCTCCTTTAAGTCACTCCTTGAAACCTACCTCTTTGACCAAGCTTTTGGGTCATCTGTCCTAATATCTCCTTATGTGGCTCGGTGTAAGATTTTGTTTGATAATCGCTCCTGTGAAGCGCCTTGGGACATTAAAGGCGCTATATAAATGCAAATTGTTGTTTTGTAGCATCAAATCTTTGTAAACGTGATTTCTGGAAGCATTTTAACACCAAATTAAGTGAAAATTGCAAGATGTTTTTGTATTTCACTCATCCTGCGAATTATTGTGTGCACCGTTGGTGTGATTTTTCTAATTCTGCACTTCAGAATAAAGCAATGTACAGTGTTATCCATAACTCCAGTGGTTGAAGACCTCGTGGTAATGTTAGCCCATTACTGCTGCACATTAGTTCGCTGAGTTTCTTGAGCTGTGAATCTATAAAATGGCATTGAAATTATTTCAGTAGCTTTCCACCAAAGGCTGAATTACATTGCAGTGTAAAGCATCCCAGTTGAAGTGTAACTTCAATCATGTTTATAGTGATTCCTGGCCTGACTTCAGTAGGCCTGCTGTGTCTGCCAATTCAGGCCTGCAGTGTTTACACTGCTGCAGTCTCCGGCTCTTCGAAATCCCATTACCAGTGCATTTGACAGATACTAACTAACCTTCCCAAGGGTTAGGGACAAGTTTACTTAGGGCAGTATCAGCCTCCCACATAGGGTTGCCAACCCTCCAGAATTGTCCTGGAATCTTCAGGAATTAAAGGTTAATCTCCAGGTCACTGCTACAAGCAACCCTGCGAGAAAAATCATAGGCGCTGCATTAGGGTTAGGTTTACGGTCAGGCGATCGAAACCAGTCCAGAAGATCACATGGGCCAAGTGTTATCTATAAAGACATTTGCCTTCCATATGATGCGATTTCTGCCCCAGTCAGGAACCGGTCCAGCTCCCTCTTGGAGGCAGAGAGTCAGCACCCACCTCACCTAGCTGGCAACACATTCCAGAGGCACTCAATTCTCTGGGGGGGGGGAAAAAAAGCGCCTAACATCCAGCCTATTCCTACTCTTCCATAGTTTAAACTCGTGTCCCCTGGTCCTCCCCAATCTGTGACACTGGAATAATCTGTCAATAGGGATACTATCCAGCCCTTCAAATATTTTATAGACCTCTATCAGGTCACCTCCAAGTCGGTGATCATTCTAACGCTCTCAGTAAGAGGCTCTCGGTAAATCAGTGAATAAATTTATGTCTGGAGGAGGGTGCAGACTTTGTAAGAAACTGGGATTGTTTCCAGACAGAAGGTAACTGTAAACTGGAGGTACGAATGGAAAGGTACAAATCTTCCTTGGGAGAACGTGGACTAGGAGGGCTGTAAGGCATTGATCTAAAATACTTCTCATACTAAGGGGAAGTGAGTGAAATAAAAAATAAATTGTATACATTACTGCCATCTGTCCTCTCAGGTGGACATGAAAGATCCCGCGGCATTATTTTGAAGAAGAGAAGGGGAGTTTTCTCGGTGTCCTGGCCAATATTTATCCCTCAACAAACATCAGTAAAACAGATTACCTGGTCATTATCACATTGCTGTTTGTGGGAGCTTGCTGTGCAGAAATTGGCTGTCTTGTTTCCTACATTACAACAGTGACTACACTTCAAAAAGTATTTCATTGGCTTTGGGATGTCCTGAGGTAGTGAAAAGTGCTATATAAATGCAAATCTTTCTTTTTACTGGCTAAATTTGGTGTGATTGGATGAGTTTAAGGACTTTCTAAGAACTTTGGGCAGCACAGTAGCATAGTGGTTATGTTACTGGTCCAGTAATCCAGAGGCCTGGACTAATAATCGGGAGTCATGAGTTCAAATCCCACCACAGCATCTGGGGAATTTAAATTCAATTAATTAAATAAAATCTGGAATAAAAAAAACGAGTGTCAGTAATGGTGCCCATGAAACTATCGGTTCACTAATCCCCTTTAGGGAAGGAAACCTGCCATCCTTACCCGGTCTGGCCTATATGTGACTCCAGACCCACAGCATTGTGGTTGATTCTTCATTGCCCTCTGAAATGGCCTCGCAAGCCACTCAGTTGTACAATCTCGCTACAGAAATTCACAATAAAAATAAAACCGGACGGACCACCCGGCATCAGAACACTAGGCAATGGACACAACAAAGGCAAACCAAGCCCAGTTGACCCTGCAAAGTCCTTCTCACTAATATCTGGGGACTTGTGCCAAAATTTGGAGAGCTGTCCCACAGACTAGTCAAGCAACAGCCTGACATAGCCGTACTCTCAGAATCATACCTTTCAGCCAACGTTCCTACTCTTCCGTCACCATCCCTGGCTATGTCCTGTTCCACCGGCAGGACAGACCCACCAGAGGTGGTGGTACAGTGATACACAGTCAGGAAGGCGTGGCCCTGGGAGTCGTCAACACAGACTCCGGACCCCATGAAATCTCATGGCATCAGGTCAAACTTGGGCAAAGAAACCTCCCGCTGATTACCACCTACCACCCTCCCTCAGCTGATGAATCAGTCCTCCTCCATGTTGAACACCACTTGGAGGAAGCACTGAGGGGTAGCAAGGGCACAGAATGTATTCTGGGTAGGAGACTTCAATGTCCATCACCAAGAGTGGCTTGGTAGCACCACTACTGACTGAGCTGGCCGAGTCCTGAAGGACATAGGTGCTAGACTGGGCCTGCGGCAGGTGGTGAGCAAATCAACATGAGGGAAAAACCTACTTGACCTCGTCCTCACCAATCTATCTGTCGCAGATGCAGCTGTTCACGACACTATTGGTAGGAATGACCACCGCACTGTCCTCGTGGAGACGAAGTCCCGTCTTCGCACTGAAGACACCATCCGACATGTTGTTTGGCACTATCACTGTGCTAAATGGGATAGATGCAGAACAGATCTAGCAGCTCAAAACTGGGCATCCATGAGGCGCATCAGCAGCAGCAGAATTGTATTCCGGCACAATCTGTAACCTCATGGCCCGGCATATTCCTCACTCTACCATTACCAACAAGCTGGGGGATCAACCCTGGTTCAATGAGGAGTGTAGAAGAGCATGCCAGGAGCAGCACCAGGCGTACCTAAAATGAGGTGCCAACCCGGTGAAGCTACAACTCAGGACTACATGCATGCTAAACAGCGGAAGCAACATACTATAGACAGAACTAAGCGATTCCGCAACCAACGGATCAGATCAAAGCTCTGCAGTCCTGCCACATCCAGTCGTGAATGGTGGTGGACAATTAAACAAGTAACGGGAGAAGGAGGCTCTGCAAACATCCCCATCCTCAATGATGGCGGAGTTCAGCACATGAGTGCAAAAGACAAGGCTGAAGCGTTTGCAGCCAGAAGTGCCGAGTGGATGATCCATCTCGGCCTCCTCCCGATATCCCCACCATCACAGAAGCCAGTCTTCAGCCAATTCGATTCACCCCACGTGGTATCAAGAAACGGCTGAGTGCACTGGATACAGCAAAGGCTATGGGCCCCGACAACATCCCGGCTGTAGTGCTGAAGACTTGTGCCCCAGAAGTAGCCGCGTCTCTAGCCAAGCTGTTCCAGTACAGCTACAACACTGGCATCTACCCGACAACGTGGAAGATCGCCCAGGTATGTCCTGTCTACAAAAAGCAGGACAAATCCAATCCAGCCAATTACCGCCCCATCAGTCTACTCTCAATCATCAGCAAAGTGATGGAAGGTGTCGTCGACAGTGCTATCAAGTGGCACTTACTCACCAATAACCTGCTCGCCAATGCTCAGTTTGTGTTCCGCCAGGACCACTCAGCTCCAGACCTCATTACAGCGTTGGTCCAAACACAGACACAAGAGCTGAATTCCAGAGGTGAGGTGAGAGTGACTGCCCTTGACATCAAGGCAGCATTTGACCGAGTGTGGCACCAAGGAGCCCTAGTAAAATTGAAGTTAATGGGAATCAGGGGGATATCCCTCCAGTGGCTGGAGTCATACCGATCACAAAGGAAGATGCTAGTGGTTGTTGGAGGCCAGTCATCTCAGCCCCAGGACATTGCTGCAGGAGTTCCTCAGGGCAGTGTCCTAGGCCCAACCTTCTTCAGCTGCTTCATCAATGACCTTCCCTCCATCATAAGGTCAGAAATGGGGATGTTCGCTGATGATTGCACAGTGTTCAGTTCCATTTGCAACCCCTCAAATAATGAAGCAGTCTGTGCCCGCATGCAGCAAGACCTGGACAACATCCAAGCTTAGGCTGATAAGTGGCAAGTAACATTCGTGCCAGACAAGTGCCAGGCAATGGCAATCTCCAACAAGAGAGAGTCTAACCACCTCCCCTTGACATTGAACGGCGTTACCATCGCCGAATCCCCCACCATCAACATTCTGGGAGTCACCATTGACCAGAAATTTAACTGGACCAGCCACACAAATACTGTGGCTACAAGAGCAGGTCAGAGGCTGGGTGTTCTGCGGCAAGTGACTCGCCTCCTGACTCCCCAAAGCCTTTCCACCATCTACAAGGCACAAGTCAGGAGTGTGATGGAATACTGTCCACTTGCCTGGATGAGTGCAGCTCCAACAATACTCATGAAGCTCGACACCATCCAGGACAAAGCAGCCCATTTGATTGGCACCCCATCCACCACCCTAAACATTCACTCCCTTCATCACCGTGGCTGCAGTGTGTACCGTCCACAGGATGCACTGCAGCAACTCACCAAGGCTTCTTCGACAGCACCTCCCAAACCCGCGGCCTCTACCACCTAGAAGGACAAGGGCAGCAGGCACATGGGAACAACACCACCTGCACATTTCCCTCCAAGTCACACACCATCCTGACTTGGAAATATATCGCCGTTCCTTCATCATGGCTGGGTCAAAATACTGGAACTCCCTTCCTAACAGCACTGTGGGAGAACCTTCACCACACTGACTGTAGCTGTTCAAAAAGGCAGCTCATCACCATCTTCTCAAGCCAGTGGCGCCCACATCCCATGAACGAATTAAAAAAAAGAAATGGAAATTGTTTCATGAGGAGGAGATGGAAACTGTATTGTAAGGATGGGTTGGCCATAAAACTGCTGGAAATGAGGGGACAGGATTGTGGAGGGGCAAGAAAGATGGAGAAAATAAGAAACCTATGGAAACCATCCAAGCAGGGGAAAATTTAGACAATGGTCTAAAATGTTGGGTAATTTAAATCAGAATGGAAAATGATTTCAAGAATAAACTGGTGTATGTACTTTTATGCAATTTTAAGAATAAATGTGGAACTGGAATCATTGGTGAATAGAAAGTCAATATAAATGCCTCAGAAACTTGGTGACAAATTAACCGAGTGGGGAATTAACCTGTAATGTTTCATGTATATTTAAAAAAGAATCACAAGGCAGGAGGTGGTGTAGTAATTTGCCACCAGGGAATTAATTGTAATTGAGAGTGAGAGTAAAAGTATTGGGAATTAATTACTTTTGGATCAAATCAATGAGCAGTAAATGGAAAAAGTGCATGATCCCAGAACCTGAATAAACAGAGAGGCAAATCAAATACCCAGAGGTAGCAAAATAAGTAAGTCCTTGGTCCAGAGTAGTGATCTGTGGCCAGTCAATCAATTGGAGTTTGAGTCGTGACTGGTTTAAGTAGCAAATTGCAGTCCGACTTGGTTCTAATCTTCTATTGCCAGAGCCACAAAGAGACCCCCTACTCCTTTTTCCATCTGCCCCTTTTTCCATCTGCCCCCAAGGCAGGTAGTTGCTAGTTGGTCTTTTCCCTTTAAAATCACAAGAATTTAAACCAATTTTTCGATTTTGTACTTCATGAAAACAAATATTTTTTGCAGATAATTTTTTATTGTACTAGGGAGGTTAAATTGGCCAAAGGCACTTTGTTCTCAGCTTTTGTTTTGCAAGGATTGATTGTCATTGACCATGCTGTAAATTGGTGATCCGCTGCTGAAATGGGATATTGAAATAACCCACAAATAAGCTGCAAACTCATTTCAATTGCTGACAGCAAACCTGAAATGATCCCTTTGGTTCAATCATAGTGCAGTTAGAATCATGGAATCATGCAGCACAGAAGGAGGCCATCGGCCCATCGTGCCGGTGCCGGCCCTTTTGAAAGAGCTATCCAATTAGTCCCATTCCCCTGCTCTTTCCCCATGGATCTGCAATTTTTTCCCCTTCAAGTATTTATCCAATTTTCTTTTGGAAAGTTACTATTGAATCTGCTTCCACCACCCTTTCCGGCAGTGCATTCCACAACATCTCAATGAGGAAAAGAAATTCTCCTCACCTCCCCTCTGGTTCTTTGGCCGATAGCCTTAAATCTGTGTCCTCTGCTTACCGACCCTCCTGCCTCTGGAGACAGTTTCTCCCTATTTACTCTACAAAATCATGAGGGGTTTTCAAACACGTCTATTAAATCTCCCCTTAACCTTCTCTGTTCTAAGGTTAAGGGGAGATTTAGTCTCTAGTCTCTCCACATAACTGAAGTCCCTCCACCCTGGTACAGTTTTGCTGTAAATAACCTCTGTAAACTTTAAGAGTACATTGTGTTTCTCCAACTGCACAGCTGTCTGTCGTTTGAGTCTGCAGCAAGGAAGATACTGGAAGGGACCAGTATGCAAAATATTGATGAGTCTTAACAATGAAATATTTTCAGCTGCTAAGTGATTCTGGTTCACTTGTCGAGAGTTTTATACCCCATTCATACAATATAGATCTTTGCCTGATCTCAATTCTCCTGTAGCTAGAATAAAATGGTGGCCCCAATGGCAATCAGTGATGTAGAAGTACTGAAAATCTCAAGGCCAGAAAAGGTAATAGGTCCATCTAGTCTTCCTGCTGTCCGAGCAGTTGTAACGTAGAGTACTGTGCACACAGTTCTGGTCTCCATATTATAAAAAGGGTATAGAGGTACCGGAGAAGGTGCAAAAAAGATTGACAAGGATGATACCAGGACAAGGAGGATATACCTATTAGCAAAGATTGAACTTTCGAAAAGAGTTGGCTGAAGAGTGACCTGATAGAAGTCTTTAAAATCATGAAAGGGTTTGATAGTGGGGAAGACCAAAACTAGGGGCCATAAATATAAGATAGTCACTAATAAATCCAATAGGGAATTGAGGAGAAACTTCTTTACTCAGAGAGTGATTAGAATGTGGAACTCGCTACCACATGGAGTAGTTGAGGTGAATAGCATAGATGCATTTAAAGGGAAACTAGATAAACACATGAGGGAGAAAAATTAGAAGGATATGCTGATCGGGTTAGATGAAGATGGTGGGCGGAGGCTCGTGTGGAGCATAAACACTGGCATGGACCAATTGGGCCGAACGGGCCTGTTTCTGTGGTATACATTTTATGTAATTCTATGTAACAATGAAGTGTATCTCCCAGATTTATGCCCAGTTTGACTGAGATCTAAGCTTCTTGCCCCTACAATTTCCCTTGCTAGGCTACTCCAAAGACAGACTACTCTTTGAAGTAATGCTTTCTTACATCCCTCCTGAATCTACTCCTTCGACGTACTTCTGTTCCCCCTTGTTCTGCTATTCCATACCAAATCAATAGCCCTGACTGATCTTCAACATCCTCTGGAGCTTATTAATTTGAATATCTCTATCCATCTCCCTTCGCTTCAATGAAAAAAGCCCTAGTTCTGTCAGTCACTCCTTATATGCCTTATTCTCTAATCCCCCAATCATTCCATTATCTTTTAGCTGCAGCGTTTCCAGTTTAGCTATATTTTTCCTGTAGTGAGGGCTCATGAACAGCCCACAATACTCTGGGTGCATGATAACTTCCTTCAATCTAAACTCTCTTCCTCTTTTTACGCAGCCTAATACTCCATTTGATTTCTTGATCAGCTTGGCTGAGTGGTGGCACTCTCGCCTCTCAGTCATGGGTTTATGCAGGACTCGAGTACATAATTTGGGCTGATGCTTCACTGCAGTATTGAGGGAGTGCTGCATTGTCGAAGGTGTCAGCTTCTGGTAAGATGTTAAACTAAGCCCCCCTGTCTGTTCAGGTGGACTGAAAGATCCCAAGGCACTATTTGGGAAAGGGAAGAGGAGCTCTTCTGATGTCCTGGTCAGCATTTATCCCTCAACTAACACCACTAAAACTGATTATCTGGTCACTTACCTCGGTGCTGTTTGTGGAAACTTGCTGTGCACAAATTGGATGCTGTGTTTGCCTACATAACAACAGTTTACTGCAGGTTATAACAAAATTGGCTGTGTATTACTTTTGGAGATTGAGGATATAAGAGGTGCCAAGTAAATACAAGATGTTGATTTTTTGTCTTTGATTGTAGCCAAACATTGGCTTGATGTCTGGAGACATCTATCTATTTTGGATCTATTTCCTGATTCATCTTTATTGGTATTTTCCCGTTAATCCTGTAATTCCTTTTGTTTATTTTGTATCCCTAAGTGCAATTATTTATCCACATTAAACGTCATCTGCCAATGGTCTGCCCACCTCTCCAAACAGTCTTAATTCCCCCTGTAGTTTCTCCCCATATTTCAGTAGTAACCCCCTCTGCTATGTTGATGTCATCCATGAACTTTGAGATGATGCTGCTGATGCCCTCTTGCAGATAATTAATGAACATGTTGAAGAGTACGCAACACCAAGCCTTCACAAATCACACCCTCCACTCAGAATACTTAGGAAACAGAGGGTCTGTGAAATGCTAACATGCAACAGCAACTTGCATTTATATAGCGCCTTTAACGTAGTAAAACGTCCCAAGGCGCTTCACAGGAGCGATTATCAAACAAAATTTGACACCAAGCCACATAAGGAGATATTAGGACAGGTGACCAAAAGAGGTAGGTTTTAAGGGGGTTTCTTAAAGGAGGAGAGAGAGGCGGAGAGGTTTAGGAAAGGAATTCCAGAGCTTAGTGCCTAGGCAACTGAAGGTATGGCCGCCAATGATGGAGCAATGAAAATTAGGGATGCGCAGGTGGCCAGAATTGGAGGAGCACAGAGATCTTATTCACATATCCAACCACTAACTCTTCGGTACTGCTAGTTTTATTAACACCCCTTTTCCTATGTAAATACCAAACTCAAGAATTCATTCAGTTTTTCAGTTGTGTCCACACCTTCACTGATCTTAACATCCCGTTTCAGAAGTGCTCCTATATTCAAATTTTTCTTTTCTCCCTAATATACTTGAAACACGTCATTGGTTTTAATTTCCGTACCAATTCTAAAGTCACAAGCTTGCTTAGCTTTTAACAGTCCTTTTGGATTCTCAATTTTTACCTGGTACTGTCTTCTGTTGCAGATAACCTATAGTATTTGAATGTCTTTGCTTTATCTTAAATTACCTCTCTAGTTTTCCAGACTGGCCTCTGTTGCCACTATTCTTCCTAAAACTCCAAGTTATCCCGTACAGCCTTTCAATTATCAGTCTGTCAGTGGCTGCTGTTTTCATTTGCCAATACTGGGTGTCTTGCCCTCAGAGGCAGTGAATGAAGCCACAATGCAGGGTGGCGTTGCTGCTAGAAACAGGCAGCACTAACACAATTAGGGTATAGTATTTCCTTCTACTCTTTCTGTGCTACAACAAGGGAAATTCATTCATGAAGTGAGGATTGACATCACTGCGTTAGCCAGTGATTTGGAGGTGGGGCGGGATTTACGGCAGGATTTGCAGCACACTGTCTATTTAAACAGCGTACTACAGCAAACAGTCTATTTAAACAGAATCTCTATGAGCTACAGCATACAGAACTCATGAGTGAAACTACAGCAAAGTCTCCTGATAAAAGCAGGATTATTTCTCCAGGAAAATGCAGTGAGTGGAGGATAGTTACATAGTGCGTAAAATCAATCCCAGTTCCTTAAGCAGTGCAATCTCCAGGCATGATTGATGGGGGAATTACCCAGCATCTCCATTCTGGCTGGGATTTGTGGTGTCACTATATGCAGCCTTTCATTAACTGTAATTATTCATTTTCAGTGAGAAGCTGCAAGACATTTTGTTGTTCCATAGAAGAACTTTAATGAACACAAGGTGAAATGTTACCATAGTTGCCAACTATAGATAGGTGCTTACAAAATTTGCACTTTCTCGAAACTGAATCCGCAAGCCCATTACATTGACTTAAAGCCTTCTTAGCATTTTCTCTGATAAATAGGGATCAGTCAGCCTTTGGTGAAAAGGTTCCTCGTACAGCCATTCCACAGAAACAACCCCCTTTGGCTGTAGACTGGGTGGGTTGAGACAAGAGGAATAAATAGAAGATACAAGATGAGAAGCGAGAGGTACTATTTTTCCCCACAAGTGGATTGACAGGTTAACTTAAAGTCACCATCATAAGTTGGGTATAGATCATATGCTACTGGTTGTAAATCATGTATTCTGGCTACACTGAGCATTATGAAGTCAAAGTAAGTTGAATGTGAATATATTAAATATAAACTACACTGATTTGTGGATTGCAGAGTATTTGTGGTCATGCAATAATGTAAAATATGAAAACGTTTAATGTGCTACAAAACTTATTCTACCTGCAAAGTTAGTTTTCACTAAATTCACCAACATTAACTCTATTGATTGATGAAGCCATAAGCAGATTTCAGTATTTTTCTGTTTTTGTTCTCCTGCTTTTCTTTTATTATCAATGAGGAAAACTTTCAGTTATCTGTTGTTGGTCCACCTTATGACGTGTAATGACTGGCTGGTGTTATCCATATGGTGGATTAGTGTGAGATAGTTGCAATGAATTAAGGCCGTGTCCACAGAGGATGTACCTCCAGCCACCCTGACAGTAGCAATTTTGTTTTGAAGCTCCACCTTAATGACTCACCAATTACCAACTTTCTTTGGCAAGGGAACACAGATTCTGCAGCGGATCTGCCTCGTTTCTATGGCACGTTGCTAAATGATCTCAGCCTCTCTACCTCTCTCTTCTCCTTTGAGATGCTCCTTAAAACCTACCTCTTTGACCAAGCTTTTGGTCGCTTGTCCTCAATCTCCTTATTTGGTCTGGTCAAATTTTCGATGTCAAATTTTGTTTGATAATGCTCCTGTGAAGCGCCTAGGGATGTTTTACTACGTTAAAGGCGCTATATAAATGCAAGTTGTTGTTATGTCTTAAGTGTAACAACAGCATTTTTTAAAAAAAAATTTGAAGCGAACAATAAACTTACCAGTACCTAATGAAGAGGAGAGACTATGGAAACAGCAGGATAGGAGCAGGAGCAGAGTTCTGCAGCCGGCAGTAGAACAGGATCAGAGACCTGGAGCTGGCAGCCCACCAGCAGAAAGCCAGGCTTCCACCCAGCAGCCAGCCATTGCGAGCGGCAGAGAGTACGATCCAGATTATGGGGGCGGAAGCAGTGGTATCTGAATTGGGAGTGAGATGGGCAGCTGCATTGGCACGATTGGCCTCTTGGGTTAAGATAGAAGTCTCGCACGAGCAGCAGTGCAAGACTGCCATTGTTAATTAAGCCAGCTGTCCCGACGCCTCTGTCTGTTCTGATTCTGGAGCCAAATTCAAAATGTGACGACCCGCAGCCATTCCTCCTTTTGTTTTCAGCTGGCAGAGAAATTCTGTGCGGGGGAACAAATTCCACAGTGGCGGAATCACAAAGTACTAAAGGCCCCGTCAGTAATCTGCACTATCTGTTAAAGTTATTGATCTGTAACCTTTTGACAGAATCTCCTGTTTAGGAACAGAGTCCAGTTGTTTTCAGGGGCATTACTACAAGACATCCTGAATGATTTTACTTCTTTCTTTTAAGTAGCCAACTCTGTAGTACATGTAAGTAGACTAAGGTATACAAATTTCATTTGCTTATATTTTATATAAAAAAATATAATTCTGATGGCCCTGAATTTGCTGAACAAATAACAGGGTGTGAACAACGCACATCGTTATTAATATGCAAATCGGCCAGCAACTTGTGGCAAGGAAGAGATACCCCATCAGTTGAGAATCGCCACACGTTGTTGGACAATTTGCGCCGCTCTGCTGTTAGCCTCACAAAAACAGGAGCGCGTCCTCCACCTCCCCGTCTGTTTCATGAAGTTGCTCATTTGCGCATCAATTGCCCATTAAACTCACCGCAGAAAATTAAGTCTAGTAATTTTCAGTATAAGTACCCTATTACTGATGTGATAATTGTTAATTACTGCCAATTAACCATTCTGGCCCAGAAAGTGAACAATTAAAAGTGTGGAGTCTCATTCATTCAGGTTGCGAATTGTTGTTGATTTTTTAAATGTCAAATTTTAATTTTTTTCTTACTTTTAGGCCCGAAACCTTAAAAAGTCCGAGGCTTGTCCGAAATTGGGCTTCGGGCCTCATCTGAACAATTCCGAGGAGCTGCAAGCACCTGTCGGGCTTCCTGAAGCAGCTCACCGGTTTTCCCTCTGGACCAATTTGGGCCAGGTTGCAATGCCAGCATCGGCCATCGGATAGGTTCTGGGAGGTGGGGTAGTGAACGGGAACGGGGCGGTAATATAGTTTTTAAAATCTCCAACGTGTAATATATCGATAGCCACAATAAATCTCGGAATCTCTAAATGTGCACTTAAATAAATGGTTTCTCCGCACCCCTTAGCCTGCAGCGATTATTCAGCACCCGAGAGCAGTTTACTGCTTTGGAAACTCGGGGGTGCTTGACTGCGCCTAACAACGTTATCCAGGAAGGTTCTTCCAACTCATATTATGCACATCAAAGGAGACATTGGAGAAATTAACCTGTCACTAACTCTTTACTATTTAAATTTTACTTTTTTTTAAAAGCACAACTATTTTTGGCAAATGGAAATGATACTAGCAGTGTCTTTTGTATGTAATAACACACTGGCCCAGATTTTGCTGGAGTGGGGCATCTTGCGGCATGGCCCATTAGTTAGACTTGTTCGTGCATGCTTGGGTTGTAAAATTTTTTGCCCACAAAGTTGCTGATAACGGGGCGGTGAGGGCAACAGGGACGTCTGGAACCTTGGTGAATGTCGGGACCAACAGTCTATCTCCTTTAACCAATGAGATTAAAGGATTGAGAAATAAATAGAGGAAGGAGGGTGAATGAGTGGAACATGAGGAGCACTTCCACAGGAATTCCAGAGCTTAGAGCCTAGACAGCTGAAGGCACGGCTGCCAATGGTGGAGCGAAGGAAATCAGGGATGCGCAAGAGGCCAGAATTGCCATTGATAAGTGTTCTTATCAAAAGGTTTAATCGTGTCCTGGGATATTTTGGACGAATATTTGATTATAAGTTAAAGTAGGTTATTTTACCCTTCTATAACTCGCATTTAAAGTATTATCTGGAGTTTGGGCACTCTACCTTCAGTAGGATATTGGTTGAGTTTAGAGGACAGCAACAGTTGATTTCAGAGTATGGGTCCTGGGGCCATAAGTTAGAAAGAGTGACTCAGAACTGAACTTGTATTCTTGGAGATGGAGATTGATCCTGGCCTTTAAGATACTAAGTTACAGCTCAGTGGAAGTAGCTTCATACTGATGGGAGAACTGGAAAATAGGAGTACAAAACCAATAAGCCTCAAGCAAGACTAGAGAAAAGGAGAATCTTTTTTTCTCACAGAAAGGTCGATCTGTTAAATAGGCTCCCAGCAAAAGTGATTAATACTTTTTTAAAAAGTCTTAAGAGGAGGATTGAAGGCTATAAGGGCAAATAGAGACATAGATGAGTAAATGTTACAGAGAATTACATAGAATGTACAGCACAGAAACAGGCCATTTGACCCACCTGGTTCATGCCGGTGTTTATGCTCCACATGAGCCTCCTCCCACCCTTCTTCATCTAACCCTATCGTCATATCTTTCTTTCCTTTTTCCTCATGTTTATCTAGCTTCCCCTTAAATGCATCTATGTTATTCGCCTCAACTACTCCATGTGGTAGCGAGTTCCACATTCTCACCACTCTCTGGATTAAGAAGTTTCTCCTCAATTCCCTATTGGATTTATTAGTGACTATCTTATATTTATGGCCCCAAGTTCTGGTCTCCCCTGCAAGTGGAAACATCTTCTCTATGTCTACCCTATCAAACCCTTTCGTAATCTTAAAGACCTCGATCAGGTCACCCCTCAGTCTTTTTTCTAGAGAAAAGAGCCCCAGCCTATTCAATCTTTCCTGGTAGATATAACCTCTCAGTTCTCGTACCGTCCTAGTAAATCTTTTTTGCACCTTCTCCGGTGCCTCTGTATCCTTTTTATAATATGGAGACCAGTTGTATGGAACACAGTACTGCTAGGACTATTGACATGTTAGCAGTTGAGTACCACCTGGTCAGGATTGAGGCACATAGACTGTATTGTGGGATTGATGTGCTAAAGTTTGTCAGATTATCTTGGGGAATAAGTGACAGAGCATTAATTTGAAAATTAAAACCTCATTCAGGAGCTCTCAGTGGAACTGATAGTATACAATATTGTAGTAGTTACTGGACTAGTAATCCAGAGACCTGGACTAATAATCTCGAGAACGTGAGTTCAAATCTCACCATGAGTGGCAGTTTCGAGAAGTTGAAAAAAACCTCGAAGTAAAAAACTGGTATCGGTTAAAAAGTGACCATGAAGCTGCCGGATTGTCATAAAAACTCAACAGGTTCACTAATGTCCTTTAGGGAAGGAAACTTGCCGTCTTTACCCGGTTTGGCTATATGTGACTCCAGTCCCACACCAACGTGGTTGACTCTTAAACTGCTCTCTGAAGCGTCCTACCATGCCACTCAGTTGTATCAAACCGCTATTGCAATGTGCGACACCCACATCCCGAGAATTTTTTAAAAATATTACCTGTTGAAGCTTTATGCTTATTTTCTTATTTTTCATGTTCTTATCCAATGGCAATTTTTAAAATTGACAAACCTCCAATGGCATTTTATGGGAGCTACTGTATATCATACACAAACTACAGCATGGCATTAGTTATTTTAGTGAGAACCAACTCAGATTTTTATCTGTTGCGTTTTATAACACGGGTGTTAACCATAATTGTCAAACTGCCAATCAATTGCTCTTCAAACTGGCAGATTCTTAACAGCATAGATAATAGCAGGCAACGGTGTCCCTGATCAGGTTATGCAACAGTGCTAATTTAACTAAGTATTCTGTAGTATTTTTTATTAGGCGGGGGGGGGGGGGGGGGGAGGGGAAGGGAACTTCAACAGATTACAGGAGAAAGATGGTCATTTTATAGAATTTCCAAAACTCAAATCTTCAGGGTTGACAGATTTGAATACCAGTTTCTCACATATCTGATCCAAACAGATGTAACATTTATAATAGCCCACTACAATATTTATTCTAGAACTACCACGTCTTACATCGTGGGTCACACCAGTATTCATAGAATCTTACAGCACTGAAAGAGGCCATTCGGCCCGTCATGCCTGTGCCGGCTCTTTCAAAGAGCTATCCAATTAGACCCACTTCCCCTGCCCTTTTCCCATAGCCCTGCAATGTTTTCCACTTGAATTACTTATCCAGTCCCCTTTTGAAAGTTATTATTGAATCTGCTTCCACCACTCATTCAGGCAGTGCATTCCAGACCATAAAAACCCTTTGACAGTTTGACAATTATCTTAAATCTGGGTCCTCTGGTTACGGACCCACCCGGAAACCCAGTTTCGCCCTATCTACTCTTATCAAAACCCCTCAGAATTTTGAAAGCCTCGTAATTTAAAAATAGAAGAGGGGCAGGCGGGTGTGGTAGCACTGCAACTGAAGGGCAAGTCAGGAAAGCTCCATTTGGGCATTATAGAGAGAAAGGACCCGAGATTCCAGAGCAGAGAGATGGAAGTGCAGAATGGTCCCAGAACGAGTCCTGCAGCCTCCGGAATGGCGGTTGTGCCTGCAAAAATCTTTGGGGGCCAGAACTGCAGGGGCAAAAGGCCTCCGAAAAAACAGACAATAGCCACAATGGTTGGTTACGCCAGTGGCCGAGAGTGGAAATTGACCCAGAACAGGCTGTGAAGCCTGTGGAACGGATTTTATGGTCATAAAATCTGTTCAGGGCCAGAAAGGGGTCAGAGGAGGTCAGGGAGAAGATGATGGTCGAGGAAGAGCTCAATAGGAAAAATGGGCAAGTTGACTACAGGCCCAAATCAGAATAAATGCTACGAAAATGTTGTTTCAAGGGCCAAGACATATCTACATGTGCATTTAAAAATGCACTTTTAAGATGTAATAATATAAACAAAATGTTATAAAAAGTAAAGAACTTGCCTGGCTACTTAACTTGAAAATCAAAATGTTGGAGAGTGGAAGCTGAGGGAAAAAACTTGCTCTGCAGTGCCATTCAGTTTGTGTGTAGATTCAAAGCAGTTCTTTTAAAGTATTTGAACGTCACAATAATTGTAAAATCCTATCTTAAAAACGTCACAGGAAATGGGTTACATAGCAATGTACCAGGTAGGATTGGCACATTTAAAATGGGAAATCCTATAGAAGCCTTTAAATGGGAGTTTGCAAATGGAAGACGCAGCAGGTGACTGATTTTAATAATATACATGTCAACCTCCCATTGCGTTTCACAGGGGGAGTCAAGACCCAGCATAGTCTTCAGGTAAAGGGTTGCAGTGTAAGGCATAATTGCACAACGGCATGTAAACAACTACAACTTGCATTTATATATCCCAATTCTGACATTAGCTTGGACTACGTGGAGCATAAGCACCGACGTGGACCAGTTGGGCCGAGTGGCCTGTTTCTGTGCTGTACATTCGATGTATTTCTACAGTCCCTCCTTTAATGTAGATAAACTTTGCAAGGTGTTTCACAGAAACATAATTAGACAAAAAATGGACTCCGAGCCCAAAAAAGAGATATTAGGAGGGCTGATGAAATGCTTGCTCAAAGAGATTTTAAGGAGGGTCTTAAGAGGGGCAAGTGGAGAGGCGTAGGGAAGGAATTCCAGAGCATGAGGCAACAACGTGCCAGCGTCGGAAAATTTAAAGCGCAAAGTTCTCTCGGGATGCTCGCAGCCGTATTCCGAGAGTCTCCTGGGCAATCCGGGAGGGTTGGCAACTCTATGGAATGTTGATGCTGCGAGTCAGAAGGTGTTTTATAACAATTGAGTTTATGCCATGAACAGAATAAATCAGGGCCTTTGATTTACAGATTGAATAAGTCAAATTCCACGTTTTAATATGTGTATTCTGGGATTTTTTTTTACTGGTGCTTTGGGATCACAATGCAGTCCGTTATTCAATTTAAAAGCACGAAACAAAAGCTAGAATTGTGCAATCAGTAGTCTGTCATTTTTCTTGCTTACATACATATATGCATAACCCCTCTTTTTTAGATGCATAACCCCCCTTCTGTTAGATGTTAGAATTGTTTATAGTATATCGATCCACCCATTTAAATATTTATCATTAACGCTATTAACTGGGCAAGATTACATTTTCAAATTATGTTCCGAAAAATGATTTTGCACCAGAGATTGAATGGAGGGGGGACTATCTCTGCTCGTCCATGCTTGAAAGAAAATTCTATTTGTATAGAAACAGATGTCGAAGAGACCTTTGAATATAAAACTCTACATAGTCACATGGTGTGGTCGACTGGGTCATCATCAGACGATGATGTCTGAATGTACCTCTGAGCAGTATTTCCTCAACAAAGTGATGGTCCTGTCATTGTTGTGTAGTGCAAGTAGTTCTTTATTAAAGGAGACAGGAAGACGTGCCGAAAATGTAAGGAAGATACATATTTTTTCTGTTTATGAAATTGCCTCCGGGATCCAGTTGTCCTTACGTTGTCTGCGTTTGTTCAAAAGGCTTAAAGAATATATGAAAGATTTATATTTCTGTGGAATCGAGAAATGATTCCTGTTAATTCTCACACTGCAGGTGTTTACCTCCTTGGACTGAAAATCATACAAAAATTCTAAAAATGAATCACTGCAGATTAGTTACAGCCTGTGAGATTTAAAACTTGTTTAACAACTTGCAATTATATAGACCCTTTAACGTAGTAAAACGTCCCAAGGCACTTCACAGTAGTGTTATCAGACAAAATTTGACAGCGAGCCACATAAGGAGGTATTAGGACAGGTGACCAAAAGCTTGGTTGAAGAGGTAGGTTGTAAGGAGTATCTCAAAGGAGTACAGAGGGGCAGAGAGGTTTAGGAGAGCTTAGGACCTCGGCAGTTACATTTAGACATCATTATCTGATGATGACCGAGTCGACCAAACCACGTGACTATGTAGAGTTTTATATTCAAAAGTCTCTTAGACACCTGTTTCTATACTAATAGAATTTTCATTTAAGCATGGAGATGCAGAAATAGTCCCTTCTCCATTCAATCGTTGATGTAAAATAATGTTGTAACACTAATTTATGCTAGGAGCCAAAGTAGGAAAGTTTTCTTTGGAAAATTTGTCACTCATGGTTACTAGCAGTTTTGTACCAGTAATTTCTTGGGATTGTTCACATGGATAAGTAATTTTAGGTTCTGATCTTGTATCCTACTCCCCACTGAGGTATTGGCGCCTCATGTCAAATAGCTGCAAAGCGCTTTAATCCACAAACCTGGAAAGTATCATCAACTTCTTTTGGTAAAACTTGTTTAAAAGGCCTTTCTTGTGCGATTTTTAATGGCCCAGAATTTGCTGTCAAAATAACAGTGAGGTTAATGCTGCTCACAGTTACTTATGCACAACCTCAGGCAAGGGGCAGATACCCGGTTAAAGGCGAAAATCGGAACTTGCTGTCCAAGCTGCTCCACTCTGCTGTTAGCTTCACGAAAACGGCATCTCGCTGTCTGACTCACCGTTGAAATACATTGAACGGCATGAAGTTGCTGTATTTGCACGGTAGATATGAACTAAACTCGCCACAGAAAGTTAAATCTTGTCCATTTCAGTCTTTTTAACGGGGTGATAAGTGTTAATTACTGCCAGTCAACCTCTCTGGCACCGAAAATTAACCATTTCAAATCTGGAGTCTCATTCCTTCGAGTTTCAATGGAGATTTTTTAAAATGTAAATAACATTTTTTCTTTTTTCTTTGTGTCACTTTTTTCTCTCTCTCTTAATCCAATCTTTTTTCCCCCTCTATTTCTCTTTCTGTACCTGATTTGACATTGAATTCACTATTCTAACTTACACTTCCTTGTTCAGACTCTGCACAGTTCATTTAGGAATCCTTCAATCTGATTGGTTTAGGAGATACCCAGTTTTTTTTATTCATTCATGGGATGTGGGCGTCGCTGGCGAGGCCAGCATTTATTGCCCATCCCTAATTGCTCTTGAGAAAGTGGTGGTGAGCCGCCTTCTTGAACCGCTGCAGTCTGTGTGGTGAAGGTTCTCCCACAGTGCTGTTAAGAAGGGAGTTCCAGGATTTTGACCCAGCAACGATGAAGGAACAGTGATATATTTCCAAGTTGGGATGGTGTGTGACTTGGAGGGGAACGTGCAGGTGGTGGTGTTCCCATGTGCCTGCTGCCCTTGTCCTTCTAGGTGGTCCAGGTCACGGGTTTGGGAGGTGCTGTCAAAGAAGCCTTGGTGAGTTACTGCAGTGCATCCTGTGGATGGTACACACTGCAGCCACAGTGCGTTGGTGGTGAAGGGAGTGAATGTTTAGGGTGGTGGATGGGGTGCCAATCAAGCGGGCTGCTTTGTCCTGGATGGTGTCAAGCTTTTTGAGTGTTGGTGGAGCTGCACTCATCCAAGCAAGTGGAGAGTATTCCATCACACTCCTGACTTGTGCCTTGTAGATGGTGGAAAGGCTTTGGGGAGTCAGGAGGTGAGTCACTCGCCGCATCATACGCAGCCTCTGACCTGCTTTTGTAGCCACAGTATTTATGTGGCTGGTCCAGTTAAGTTTCTGGTCAATGGTGACCCCCAGGATGTTGATGGTGGGGGATTCGGCGATGGTAATACCGTTGAATGTCATGGGGAGGTGGTTAGACTCTCTCTTGTTGGAGATGGTCATTGCCTGGCACTTGTCAGGCGTAAATGTTATTTGCCACTTATGAGCCCAAGCCTGGATGTTGTCCAGGTCTTGCTGCATGCGGGCACGGACTGCTTCATTATCTGAGGAGTTGCAAATGGAACTGAACACTGTGCAATCATCAGCGAACATCCCCATTTCTGACCTTATGATGGAGGGGGAAGGTCATTGATAAAGCAGCTGAAGATGGTTGGGCCTAGGACACTGCCCTGAGGAACTCCTGCAGCAATGTCCTGGGGCTGAGATGATTGGCCTCCAACAACCACTACCATCTTCCTTTGTGCAAGGTATGACTCCAGCCACTGGAGAGTTTTCCCCCTGATTCCCATGGACTTCAATTTTACTAGGGCTCCTTGGTGCCACACTCAGTCAAATGCTGCCTTGATGTCAAGGGCAGTCACTCTCACCTCACCTCTGGAATTCAATTCTTGTGTCCATGTTTGGACCAAGGCTGTAATGAGGTCTGGAGCAGAGTGGTCCTGGCGGAACCCAAACTGAGCATCGGTGAGCAGGTTATTGGTGAGTAAGTGCCGCTTGATAGCACTGTCGACGACACCTTCCATCACTTTGCTGATGATTGAGCGTAGGCTGATGGGGCGGTAATTAGCCGGATTGGATTTGTCCTGCTTTTTGAGGACAGGACATACCTGGGCAATTTTCCACATTGTTGGGTAGATGCCAGTGTTGTAGCTGTACTGGAACAGCTTGGCTGGAGGCGCGGCTAGTTCTGGAGCACAAGTCTTCAGCACTACAACTGGGATATTGTCGGGGCCCATAGCCTTTGATGTATCCAGTGCACTCAGCCGTTTCTTGATATCATGTGGAGTGAATCGAATTGGCTGAAGACTGGCTTCTGTGATGGTGGGGATATTGGGAGGAGGCTGAGATGGATCATCCACTCGGCACTTCTGGCTGAAGATGGTTGCAAACGCTTCAGCCTTGTCTTTTGCACTCACGTGCTGGACTCCGCCATCATTGAGGATGGGGATGTTTACAGAGCCTCCTCCTCCCGTTAGTTGTTTAATTGTCCACCACTGTTCACGACTGGATGTGGCATGACTGCAGAGCTTTGATCTGATCCGTTGGTTGTGGAATTGCTTAGCTCTGTCTATAGCATGTTGCTTCCGTTGTATAGCATGCATGTAGTCCTGAGTTGTAGCTTCACCAGGTTGGCATCTCATTTTTAGGTACGCCCGGTGCTGCTCCTGACATGCTCTTCTACACTCCTCATTGAACCAGGCTTGTTGATAATGGTAGAGTGAGGAATATGCCGGGCCACGAGGTTACAGATTGTGCTAGAATACAATGCTGCTGCTGCTGATGGCCCACAGCACCTCATGGATGCCCAGTTTTGAGCTGCTAGATCTGTTCTGAATCTATCCCATTTAGCACGGTGATAGTGCCACACAACACGTTGGATGGTATCCTCAGTGCGGAGACGGGACTTCGTCTCCACGAGGACTGTGCGGTGGTCACTCCTACCAATACTGTCATGGATGCATCTGCGACAGGTAGATTGGTGAGGACGAAGTCAAGTAAGTTTTTCCCTCATGTTGGTTTGCTCACCACCTGCCGCAGGCTTGCCCTGTTCCCTCAGATCCCAGATGCCCTGTAGGGGGCGTAGCTCCGTTTCCATCTCCCACTTCCAGCAACTTGCAGAGCAAAATCTCATGGAGATTAAACGGCCAAGGGCAAGTCTAACTAACGGTTGGCACTGTTCATTCACCGACTACGGCAAATCCTAGGCCAATGTTTGTGCACAAAGAGATCTTTTTGATAACTGGCTTCTAATTATTCCCAGAGATGAAAACATTTATTAATCAAGATGTCAGCTGTTTTCAGCATACATCAAATTACGAAATGGATTTAAAACTTAACGTGAAGCAATTTTTGCCACTGATTTGTCTTAGGCTTGTTTTCCAACTAGCTACTACTGAGGGGATTTTGAATCAGCGTGGCCAAGGACACATTTTGCATATTTTTTTCAATAGTCTTAGGAGGCCTTCAATTTATCAGGGGACAAGTTTGATGTTCTTAGTTTCCACTCTCGTCAGTCTTTGCACTTGTAGTCTACTGTAAGAAGAAAGTCCAAAATTACGAATTTGATGCACAGGATACAGACAGAGAACTGATTTTCGGAGAATAAACGCAATAAACCTGGTTGCACGCCCCATGAGCAGCAAAGACAGCGACATCATTGATTTTTAAAAAATATTGTCTATTCCCTCCACATCAGACGAGTTATGGGGAGAGATTTTTTTCTCCGCACTAAGTTTGACAAAATTGCAATTGTGTTCTTTATAAACAGAGGAAATCTTGTCCTATGATTCATAATTTTTCAACAACAACTACTTGCATTTATATGGCACCTTTAATGTTGTAAAACATCCCAAAGTATTTCACAGGAGTGTAATCAGACAAAATTTGACACCGAGCCACATAGAGATATTAGAACAGTGATCAAAAGCTTGGTCAAAGAGGTAGATTTTAAGGTGCGCCTTGAAGGAGGAGAGAGAGGCGGAGAGGTTTAGAGAGGGTATTCCAGAGCTTTGGGCCCAGGCAGCTGAAGGCACGGCCGCTAATGGTGTGAAGGAACAGGGGGATGGACAAGAGGCCAGAGTTGGAGAAACGCAGAGATCTTGGAGGATTTTAGGACTGGAGGAGGTTACAGAGATAGGGAGCGGGCGAGGCCAATGGAGGGATTTGAACACGATGAGAATTTTAAAATGGAGGTGTTCGCGGACCGGGAGCCAATTTAGGTGAGCCAGCACAGGGATAATGGGTGGACGGGACTTGGCGCGAGTTAGGATACGTGCACCAGAGTTTTGGATCAGCTCAAGTTTACAGAGGGAGAGAGGCCCACCAGGAGAGCATTGGAATAGTCGATTGTGTTTCCCCCCTATAACCTTTTCCTGTAGGTAACAACTACTCCTGCAGCCCAGGTAATGGTGGTCCTCTGGTAGCTCAACTAAATGGCCATGCTTCATTTATGAGTCTGGACAGTGCAAGCTGATGACCTGTTGGACTCTAGTGACTATCATAGTCTTTACTCTGTTTCCACACCCCATTCCAGCAGAGCTCACTAGTTTATCAATCAGCAGGACCACCAGAACTCCACAGAAATTTGGGTCAAAATCCTCAAGGTTTTGCCACAAAATCTGTGGGCATCCTTGCGGCTCCAGTTTTACTGCAAGTATTTATTGCTTACAAAAAATAGTTTCAGGGAATTCTAGGAAGAAATTCAGTTTTAATTCATATGTTTATTAAACTTAAGCATCAGGGGGAGCATCTCATTATACTTGGTTAGAGCCTGGTTACAGTATTGTACAGCAGTGTATCAGCTGTGGCTCAGTGGGGAGCACTCTCGCCTCCGAGTCAGTAGTTTGTGGGTTCAAGTCCCCTCTCCAGAGACTTGAGCACACAGTCTCGGCTGACGGGCCCAGTGCAGTACTGAGGGAGCGCTGCACTGTCGGAGGTGCCGTCCTTTGGATGAGACGTTAAACCGAGGCTCTGTCTGCCCTCTCAGGTGGACGGAAAAGATCCCAGGGTACTATTTCGAAGAAGAGCAGGTGAGTTCTTCCCGGTGTCCTGGCCTATATTTATCCCTCAACCAAAATCACTAAAACACATTATCTGGTCATTTATCACACTGCTGTTCGTGGGATCTTGCTGTGCACAAATTGACTGCTGCGTTTCCTACATTACAACAGTGACTACACTTCAGAAGTACTTGATTGGCTGTAAAGCGCTTTGGGATGTCCTGTGGTCGTGAAAGGCACTACGTAAATGCACGTCTTTTTTATTTAAAAATTCAAACTATCAAGCTAACATATAATAAACACGTGCCCCAGCATCAAAAAAAATTTAAAAAGAAAGGAAAGTGAAATTTAAAAAAAATATTAAAAACCAGTCCAACAATAAAGCACAGGTTTAGAGCACACAAACACTGCTTCAGAGAAGGCACATCAGTCATAGCAGATTCAAGTAGAAACACTGTTAACTTTGATATAAATCCTGCAAAAAAAAAAATAAAGGAATAGGTCCTGTACAGATTCACTCACCTCAAATGGAGAGACAGACAAATTCAGGGGTGAGCACACTGCTTAATATGCAGCTTGCTGAGAACATCTGGCCATCCAGCCTCGCTTAAAATTGGCGTGTGCTGATCAGGTGATGTGTCTGGCACAAATTGAGGTCAGTTGAACAGCTGCAAAAACAATGAAGAAAACCCGGTTTGGTGATGGCCATAAAATAATCAGGTTTACACGGGTTCTTTTCAAAAAGAAAATCCTCAAATCATTGCCAGCAGTTTCAACGGAAAATCCACGCAATGGATCTCTGATGGCCCTGATGAGAGTGAGGTTCTGGCCCAATCAGTGTGAGATGACCAGAGCGGGGTTCTGGCACGACCATAGCGAGACCAATTATTAGACCCCAGTTGAGATTGAGTAACCCATCACAGGCAAACGGTGGAACCTCAAATCTTCCTGTCCTGTCTGATTCGGGTTTGGTTATGATGGTGTTTTGTGATAGTTTAACAAAATTGCTTGTATAGAGTTCAAACAAGCAACAAAGTTACTAAGTACATTTTTTTTTATTATTCATTCATGGGATGTGGGCGTCGCTGGTGAGGCCGGCATTTATTGCCCATCCCTAATTGCCCTTGAGAAGGTGGTGGTGAGCCGCCTCCTTGAACCGCTGCAGTCTGTGTGATGAAGGTTCTCCCACAGTGCTGTTAGGAAGGGAGTTCCAGGATTTTGACCTAGTGACGATGAAGGAACGGCGATATATTTCCAAGTCAGGATGGTGTGTGACTTGGAGGGGAACATGCAGGTGGTGTTGTCCCCATGTGCCTGCTGCTGTTGTCCTTCTAGGTAGTAGAGGTCGCGGGTTTGGGAGGTGCTGTCAAAGAAGCCTTGGTGAGTTGCTGCAGTGCATCCTGTGGATGGTACACACTGCAACCACAGTGCACCAGCGGTGAAGGGAGTGAACGTTTAGGGTGGTGGATGGGGTGCCAATCAAGTGGGCTGCTTTGTCCTGGATGGTGTCGAGCTTCTTGAGTGTTGTTGGAGCTGCACTCATCCAGGCAAGTGGAGAGTATTCCGTCACACTCCTGACTTGTGCCTTGTAGATGGTGGAAAGGCTTTGGAGGTAAGTCACTTGCCGCAGAATACCCAGCCTCTGACCTGCTCTTGTAGCCACAGTATTTATATGGCTGGTCCACTTAAGTTTCTTGTCAATGGTGACCCCCAGGATGTTGATGGTGGGGGATTCAGCGATGGTGATGCCGTTGAATGTCAAGGAGAGGTGGTTAGACACTCTCTTGTTGGAGATGGTCATTGCCTGGCACTTGTCTGGCGCGAATGTTACTTGCCACTTATGAGCCCAAGCCTGGATGTTGTCCAGGTCTTGCTGCATGCGGGCTCAGACTGCTTCATTATCTGAGGGGTTGCAAATGGAACTGAACACTGTGCAATCATCAGCGAACATCTCCATTTCTGACATGTAATACTTCATTAGTTGAATCAGTTCTACATGTAGGACGTGCCAGTTCCAAATGGATATTTTTTGTTTTGATATTTTGCAAACATCTGAGTGTCCTCCAAAAGATAAATATTGCATGCTAATGTGATCCCAGGTGTAACAGTATGTGGGTCCTAAGAATATGGATCGTTCTTTGCTGTAGGAACATTCATAATTCAATCAGTATTTTCCACCATATTCCAGACATTGATGTTTTACTTATTACCGCGCACTATACCGAATAGTGTATAATGCACACATTTCTATTCTGCTTTGTCATCTAGTTTGATAAATTATACGCTTACAATATACGCCACAGTTTTGGAAAAGAAGGCAAGAGGACAGACTATACCCCATACAGCTGCATGAAGATCATTCTGTCCAACCCCCCAGGTCAAGGGGACTATCACGGTGAGTTCACAGGATAGTCGCAGTCCCACCTTTGTGTGAAAGGACCTTGGGAGGTATGAGTGGAAAATTGATTGTTTGACTGCATTGCCAGCAGGGGGTAGAGCGTGCAGCTTGTGCCAGTCATCATTGTCATGCTTCCGCTCCATTACTCTTTTGGCTTTGCTTCGTTACTGAATGAGATCAGCCAAGGGGCATTCACACAGGCTGCACTCCGCAGTGCACTTAGCTGAGCACTGGTTTATTGCTGGCATCTTGTATGTTTGAGATGGGTATCATATAGATGCTCTCTGGCACATGCAAGTGACTCAGTAATAACCATAAAAGAACCATATGGCATATGTTAAACTTACTGCAATGTAGCACAGTTTCTTTGACATTGACCAATTTATTGCTTTCCCATAGCATAGCAGTAATTCTCTTGCTTGTCAACTTGACTTTGGTTGGGGGGGTGCTGGTGGTGAATATATTATCCAGTGGCCTCATCAAGTATTCCTAAGTGTGTCCCAAATACAATACAAAGCTCCCTTCATAACCCTTTGGATAACCTTAGACCTCAGCAGAGCAACCTTTGCCCCCAGTCTATTGCGCCAATCCTCTTGGTGGGTTGGAAGGATTTGAGAGTGGTTTTGTATTGTGGACCCATCCACTAAATTGAAATTGCCTTGCCTCACTGTACTGAGCGGAAACCTCCATGCCACAGCTGTCTAGGGTATTCTGACCCAAATTCAGCGATAAAAGAACAGTATTCTGCTGCAGCAACAACAACAACTTGCATTTATAAAGCGCCTTTAATGTAGTAAAATGTTCCAAGGCACTTCACAGCAGTGATTATCAAACAAAATTTGACACCGAGCCACATAAGGAGATATTAGGACAGGTGACTAAAAGCTTGGTCAAAGAGGTAACCGTATGATGATGAACTTATATTCATGTACTGATAATTTAATGAATATTCTTTCTATGATGCTTTTAATTTTAGGCTGTCCGTTCCGCCACAGCGATCCTGAGCTGCTGAGGCAAAAGCTGCAGTCCTATAAAATTGCTCCTGCAGGAATAAATCAGGTGAGTGATTCCACTGCACCACCAGCAACATGTGTTTTTTGTATTGATTGGGGACGTTCCCTATAGGTTGTCTGCTTATCGCCATTCCTTGATCAATCCACCAGATACAGTGCACGCTGCTGTGTAGTGTTGAAAGCAAACCTGGCAACCAAACTTTTAAACCTCCATGGTTCCACTTTGTCTCTCGTCACTCCACACACAATTCACAATTACACTGCCATAATAGGCAAATATTGAATACGCCTTTAGCCCACAGTTGCCCAGACACTTAAGATATCTTGGGGATATCTTTGGGGAAAGGGGCGTAGAGTGGGACCCAAGTGTTTCCCCTTTCCAGGGGAGAGGATTTGAAGTCAAGATTGCTGCTCTTCATTTCATAGTGGTTGGGATGGATGGGATTGTTCAGCAAGCTTTTAATGAGATCAAGGTTCCTCCCTCTCAGATACAATGTTTGTCACGTTGTCTTGAAGCACTATATCCCCCGAGTATAAAAGATTAAAGGGGTGATCTAATTGAAGTGTTTAAGATGATTAAAGGACTCGATAGGGTAGAGAGAGAGAGAAACTATTTCCTCTGGTGGGGGAGTCCAGAACAAGGGAGCATAACCTTAAAATTAGAGCTGAATCGTTCAGTGGTGATGTCAGGAAGCACTTCTTCATACAAAGGGTAGTGGAAATTTGGAAAACTCTCCCCCAAAAAGCTGTTGAGATCAATTGAAAATTTCAAACCTGAGATTGATAGATTTTTGTTAGATAAGGGTATTAAGAGTTACCGATCCAAGGCGGGTAAACATAGAAAACAGGAGCAGAGTAGGCCATTCGGCCCTTCGAGCCTGCTCCGCCATTCAATATGATCATGGCTGATCCTCTATCCCATATTCCCGCTCTCTCCCCATACCCCTTGATGCCTTTTGTTAGATGTTTGGTGGATGGAATTAAGATACAGATCAACCATGATCTAATTGAATGGCGGAACAGGCTCGTGGGGCTGAATGGCCTCCTCCTGTTCCTACTACCATCATTGGAAAGGTTTGACTTAAGCAAATTAATAAATAAATCTCAATCTGGAGCACAAGAGCAAGATTTGATACTGCAGTGACTTCCCATTGTAACAAATTCCGTCACAAATTACCTTGTGAAGAGGCATGGCTGATCTTTAGAGCACAGATACTGTGAATCTTGTAAGAGAAAGCCTGAAACTGCTGTGAGTGGACAGCTGTTTCTTACACGTCCTGCTGCTTTGGTGACCCTGAAAAGCAATAAAGGGCTCACTCCTTCAAAAATAATTAGCAGCAAACCAACAAATCCCCATGTGTGTGGAGAGAATAAAGGGAATAAATGCATTTCATCAAAAATTCCTCTAGGAAATTTTTTTTTGTTTTGTTTTTCCCTCCCCCAGGAAGCATAAATTGAGTTGTGTTAGCGTTATCTTTGGAAGAAAAGACGAGGAGCTTTTCTTCAGCATATTTTCATTACAGCTGCCTTGGCAGTTGGTGTATTTTCACTGCTGATTACCATCTCTAGCATTCGTCAAAATATTTCTTCCCTCTTTGGTCAATTCATCACGCAACGCTAATTTGAACCGATCTAGTCTTAATGTCGCAATGCAAACCCGGTTATTCCAAGTCGGAGCACTATAGAAAATGTTAGCGTTGTTTTCAAATAATTTGGACCTTTTTCAACATCAAAATACAAGTTATGTTGATGGGATTAGATGAAGTAGGGTGGGAGGAGGCTTATGTGGAGCACAAGCCAGTTGGGCCAAATGGCCTGTTTCTGTGTTGTACATTCTATGTAAAATCCTATCTCGTGTTTGTGCTGTTGGAACTTCTGAGGAAGGTGGTGCCTTATGGCCGAGACGTTATACCAACTCTGCCTGTTAAGTTGGGCATAAAATTTTTTTTATGGCACTATTCAAGGAAGAGCAGGGAGTTCTCCTGGTGTCCTAACCAACATATACCCCCTTAACCAAAAACTCCAAAAAAACAGGTTGACTGGTCACTCACTCATTTGCAGTTTGAGAGACATTGCTGTGTGCAAGTTTTGCGGCCATATTTACCAACATAACAGTGACTCCACTTCGTAAGTTACCATTAGTTGTAAAGTGCTTTGGGACACCCGGAAGAAGCATAAATGCAAATTCTTTCTTTAATGAGGCTTTATAGCAAAAACTATGTGAATTGACTTTATAAAATTGAGCTGTGGGAAAAAAAACTATACACACTATGTAGGTTGATTTAGTGAAACCGATTGCCTTTACCGGTTGATACCGAGGGGAAACGTTCGTGTTCTCAATTTGTTTTTGTGTTTATTCTTCAACTGGAGCATTAAATGAAAAGGAATTTTTAATGAAAGGAGCAGCTACTTGCTAAAATGTAAAAAAAAAGTGCAGAGTATTTTTATTTTTGAAGCAAAATCGTTTGATAGTCTTGGTGCTTCCAGTCTTGACAACTATAACTGGTACGAGCGTCACCTGCTGTAGTTTTTGAGGGGGATGTAACTTTGTTGAGTGAGTCACACCTAGGTGGTATTTAAGAAGGATTTGTAGAAAAGCCTTAAACAGACCAAGCTGTTTCCGTAGTATGTTTGTGTGCAGTTCTGTGTCAAAACAGGTTGGGATAGTCTTGGCCCAATTCCAACTAGTGTGTTTGCTGCTTGTTGTATGATAACCATTAGCATCATTTTGTTTCATTTGATTGTGGTAGTAGCATAGTGGTGAACCTTTTCCTTTGTGTGGGGCAGGGGTTGTCCTGATCAAGCTGAGGGATCTCAGTATTGGGATTATTTTGACTTTTTAAATCTTGTGATAGCATTCTGTGCTCAGGTTAGGAACAGCGGAGAAAAGAAAAGAAAATCTTGAAGGACGACTGCTATAAAGATTGAAAGTGCATGACTGAGCGACTGATCTTTATATGTGTCTTGAGGACTTATTTATTCTAAAACAATGCTAAAATAGACTGACAAATTAATTTGCTAATCATGACAAATTCTGGGAGTGGGAGATTAAATTGGAGATGATAATGAACAAAAGAATGAAATAGGATTTGGGGTCATTTTTGGGTGATGGGTTTATTGGTCTAACCTCTGCTACATCTGACGAGGGATCGATATGCTTCGATTTTTTTTTTAAAGTAAATAACATACTCCATGAAAGTAATAGAAAATATCACTTAGCTCCCCACCAAAGCTTGGTTGGTTACTTCTGCTGGTCAGTGAGGAACAGAGGCATGCAGACCAGGAAGATCCCAAGCTTGATCTGTGGCTTTTGCTGCGTTAGCTGATCTCAGGCAGGACGGTGGTGCAATTGGCATCAATATCCTAGGTTACAGAGGGGGCTTGGTGCGAAGAGAGAATTGGCCTCAGCTGCAAATAACCCGCTGGCACTCACTGTCCCGTGTGAATTAGTATCAATTTCCGCTCCCAAGTGGCAAAAATGCTGACAGTATGTCTCTTGAGTGAGTTACGGGCAGGCGACTGTCGAGTGTGAGTTATATGTATCATCGCCCTCTAGGAGCGGATGGGAAGAAATTGGAGGCGAAAGGAAAAATACTTAGTTTTGCGTAACAATAATTCACCCAGACTGTGTATGAACAGTTTTTTTTAATATATACTACTCATTAGTAATCACCATGTTAGTCACACAAAATATTACTTTTGATGTACGAAAGACCAATAAATTCCCACATTCTGGAAAATAAGTATGGTGGTTTGACTTGATGCCTTAATTTTATCAATTCTCCTGCTGTAGTCCTTTGTTTCTGTTGTCTCAACCTGCTCAGACAAGTTACGTCCCACAATGCTGATTTGTGCAATAGACAAGCCCGCACTACAGATAATTACTAAGCTCCTGATGCTTAAAATAATATGAAGCTGAATCCTTGCAGTTGTCTCACTTTAAGGGTCTGCGTGTAAAAAAAAATCTATGCTTTATAAATGATGCATGCGCCAATACCAGACAGTGAATTTCATTCACTTGTATCCAAGACTTGTAAACCGCATTGCTAGATGTGCTGGTGGCTCTTTTTCTGGCAATTTCACATTGAAGATGACAGTTATTATTATTAGGTTACACTTTTGAAAGAATAATTATCATTTAAGTCAGGTGTGCTCTGCCAGCAATATCAAATTCGATTCCCAGTGGTCGGGGCTGCTGAAAATGCAGCAGAATAAAGCTGAGCTGTTCAGAAAGCTCCCGACCGATCTGGATGTGGCAAATCTCTCAAAGTCCAGTGGGGGTTTTCTGTAATAACAGTATCCCATCCAAATCTGTAATTGTCAGTCATTTTTCTCCTCGTCAGTTTTATTCTCTCTTACCAATCTTCTCCCTCCCCTTCTGTTGTAAAGCCATTGACTATTGGCTGGGTTACAGTGCCACAATGGTACTTTGCTAAATGAGAAACTGTTTCCATTGGCAGGAGGGTCAGTAACCAGAGGACACAGATTTACGGTAATTGGCAAAAGAACGAGAGGCGAAATGAGGAAAAAAAATTTTACGCAGCAAGTTATTATGATCTGGAATGAAAGGGCGGTGGAAGCAGATTCAATACTAACTTTCAAAAGGGAATGGGATAAATACTTGAAGGGGGAAAGAATTACAGGGCTATGGGGCAAGAGCAGAGGAGTGGGACTATTTGGTTAGCTCTTTCAAAGAGCCGGCACAGACACAATGGGCCGAATGGCCTCCTTCTGTGTTATATCATTCTATCGCACAACCAGTTGCACTTGTTATTGAAAGTGATAAAGCAATGGATTAAGGAAATTCTGCTGTTGGAAAATAAATATCATCAATTTTCTTTTTTTTCCCACTTCTGTTTAAAATTGAGGTCAAGACTCTCTTTTTATTGCCACCTGTTCACTTGTCTTTCCAAACCAAGAGCTGAGAGGGTCAATGAGTGACCAGCGCTCGGACTTCTTCCAGTGTCACTCAGAACCAGGTGCAAAGGGTTGACCAGTAAAAAGAAAGGAAGATGGACTTGCATTTATATAGCACCTTTCACAACCTCAGGACGTCCCAAAGCGCTTTACAACCAATGAAGTACTTTTTTTGAAGCACAGTCACTGTTGTAATGTAGGAAAAGCGGCAGCCAAATTGTGCACAGCAAGCTCCCACAAACAGCAATGTGATAATGACCAGATAGTCTGTTTTAGTGATATCAGCTGAAGGATAAATATTTGCCAGGACACTGGGGAGAACTACCCTGCTCTTCTTTGAAACAGTGCCTGGGGATCTTTTATGTCCACCTGAGAGGACAGACGGGGCCTCAGTTTAATGCCTCATCCAAAAGACGGCACCTCCGACAGTGCAGCACTTCCTCAGTACCGCACTGGGAGTGTCAGCCTAGATTATGTGCTCAAGTCTCTGGAGTGGGACTTGAACCCACAATCTCCTGACTCAGAGGCGAGAGTGCTGCCCACTGAGCCACAGCTGACAATGGATGATTCTCCGTCCCTTTTTCCTCCCTTCCCGTGTGGACACATGTGACCTCCGCTTGGCCCCTTTCCACACAGCGACGTGATGACAATCAGGGACCCATCATTGTGCGACAGGTGTGAGCCCACATTCCTCATTCTGTGGCGCAGCACTTTAATGTGCATCTTTAAACGCATTTTTGGCAGAGCTGATCATAGTTATGAGAGGCGTTTGTTAGATGAAAAAACAAATCGCACTTTTTTATACATATTTTCTATGAGCGAGGCAGACAAAAGATGGGTTACACTCTTTGAGCATGCTGCCCGTTCAGTCCTGTTTTGAGTTAACACCCATCTTGTAGGCTTTAACACGTTAGAACAGCGCAAATTCCCTTGTTCCTCCTCATGTAAAGATCGCTTCAATTTCCTTGTGCTCACAACACAACCCTCCAGCTTAAAATGAACGAGGCTTGAAATGACTGTTGACATTTATGCCTCCCTGCCTTTCCAGTCCAGAGGTGTTGACGGAATGCAGTGCTCGTGTTGTAATTTAGTAGCACAACCGCAAGGCAAGAAGTGTCTTCAGGGTATTAGCATAACGTGGAGCAAGGGAGAGGTGTGAAATTTGTTTTATTTTACCTTCAGTTTATTAAACTTTAAACAATAGCAGATTTTATATCCCATCGTAGCCTTGTGACATACTATCTGACAATGAATTTCATTTGGTTGCTACCTAGCGTATGAGGGAGAGCACATACAGGTCAAACATTTAAAGAATTTGACAAGTTTGAGCATCTGTATTGGCTAATAGTTAGATTAAAATCTCCATTAATTTAAGGCAGCCACGTTCAAGGAAATCACAACAACATTGATGTCAAAGTACGAAAACTGAATTGCAAACCGAGTTTCAGTGCTGCAGTTTAGCCAAGTTTTAACAATGTCAATTGCTTTGATCTCCTGCTAAGTGACATTGGCAGAGATATCTGTCAATACCTATACACTGATATTCGATGACAGGTAGCAGGAGTTAGAAATCCAAACAGTGCTCGCCAGCTTGCATTTGACAGCGCAAGTATTGCGAATAAGGGACATCAACAAATATTCAGAATTCTCCTGAAGATGGTTATCTCCTCGTCTCAACAATTTGGAGCGCGTCTGATAGGAGTGGATTGACTGCAAGTTCTGTTAAGCTGCACAATAAAGGTACAACTTTACAGATCCCAGCAAATGTTGTAGAAAACTGATAAGGATGGCAGTTTATACAAAGGCAAATAGATTAAATTTAGCTTGAATTAGGAAGCAGTGCATAACAAAAGCTACAGTGACACTAGTAATGGCTGCTCAGACTGGGTCATTCATTCTTTTGTTCTGCTTAGCTTTTGTGAGAGTGAAGTTATTAGAGTCTCGGAACAGCAAAAATCCCACATAATACTTCGTTTATCTGCCGTCTCCACTAGATTAAATGCTGTTAGTTGTAGTTGGGTTTTAGCTACAAAGTAAAATGTGTCAAAATGAATTTGTAGTATAATCAAACCGAAAGTATGTTAGTATATTTTTTTCTTATTGGTTCTGATTGCTATGTTTACAATGACACTATGGAGTTTTTAAGTGTCTATTATTGCTCTGCGTTCATCCAGAAATTGGATGAGCCAAGTTTATTCAATAAATCTCTTTTTTTCTTCCCATACAGATTCTGGATTTAGTCAAGGGGATGCACTACCAGCTGGCCTGTCAGAAATACTTTGAGCTTACCCACAATGTAAGGACATGTTTAATTTCCGCTGCACAGTAATGAGAGTGGCTTTGTCAGCCTTGGGAAGTGACTGTAACTGGTGCGTGCAAGTTACAGTCTCCGAAGAGTACTCGCATCCATCATTAGCTGTCATCATTTGTTAATTATTTACGGTTTTATTATCGATGCACGGTTCCTTGCATTTTGCACTGTTTTATATTTCACAGCAACATTTTACAGTTTGCGTACATTTTTTGGAGGGGGGGAGAAATTGAAATTATCTTCAAATCCGATACATTAACTAGGCCAATATTTCCTTTCAAGGAGTTAAAACCACAATTATCTGCAGTGAGTATTGTCAGCTGTAATCACATTTTATGTTAATAGATAATTAAATTGCGCAAACCTTTTGCTAGATCGTTTATCAAAATGACAAACATTTTTCCAGGGCATTCTAAAGAGGATTATCTCCCACTTCATTCTTGAGCAGAACACTAAAAACACAAATATAACGATGCAAAGTATTGGCAGGGGAAAAAAATTATGATCGAGAATTGACCGTGAATCAAAACTTGCGGACAGTCAAAGATCCTGGTTCAGTAAGACTACTTTGCCATGTAAGGATTCTAAGTGTAGTTCACCACTGTATAATTTGTCTTAATTCATTACTGTGATTTTTTTTTAAAAGCACACAGAGGACCAATTTACTGTGAGGTGAAATGGAGTACTAAGATGGACCCAAAGAAATAAAACAAGAACAATCGCATTTATATAGCGCCTTTAACGTAGTAAAACATCCCATGCTCTTCACAGGAGCATTAGAAGGCAAAATTTGACACCGAGCCACATAGCCAGACACTCCCAGATCTCTCGCTTCTCCAATTCTGGCCTCTTGCGCTCCATCATTGGCGGCCGGCTGTGCCTTCACCTGCCTAAGCCCCAAGCTCTGGAATTCCCTCCATAAACCTCTCCGCCTCTCTACCTCTCCCTCCTTTTAAGATGCTCCTTAAATCCTACCTCTTTGACCAAGCTTTTGGTCGCCTGTCCTAATATCTCTTTATGCGGCTCAGTATCAAATTTTATCTGATAACGCTTCTATGAAGCATCTTGGGACATTTTACTACGTTAAAGGCGCTATATAAATGCAAGTTGTTGTTATCTATGAAATTCATATCTTTTTTTAAAAAAAAATCCTTTTTTTCTCTTATGCCCTGAGCACTCTTCCTTCACCAAGAGGAAGAATTGGTAACACGTTGGGTCGCTGTCTTTTGCGTTGACTTCTAAGAGGTGTGCAGGTCTGCCCTGTGTGGATGAGTGAACATCCATTGATTTATTTGTTATTTCCTTTGAGAGAGGCACTTTGCATCTGCCCAACTAGTGCTCCACTAGGATCAAGAACCTGTATTTTATTCAGTATTAAACTGAATCAATCAGAACAAAAAGATGATTGAAGATTTATTTTGTGTATGTACAGTTTTGCCTATGGATACCTGGGGAGGATTGATTGGGCTGGGCTGTGTTGCATCCCATTGATGAATATACTGGAGGCACCACCTAAGCCTATTGATGAAGAATTGCCACTTGATTGATGTTATTCGAGAGCTGTGGGACTGTATCTCAGTAAGAGTCAACACCTTCAAGAAAGGAGGGCTTAGGAATATCATTTCCATCAAAGTCTTGCATCTGGTGCACATCTGGGGTGCCACACTTGAAAATGTGGAGGATTTATACCTCCCGTGTATTGGGATTAGCGCAAATAACCATTTATCTGTTGCCAATCAAATACTTGATTGACTAAAGCAGCAAAAAGTACCAAAAAGAAGAAAGCAGCCAACAGAGTAACATGCAATCAGATTCTCCACTTTATTTCCAAAGCTACCATTCATAACCACCAAAGTCAGTCAAATAATGTCTTCACACTGTTTTCTTCCAACAATTTCCTTCTTGGCTCAGATCAGCATATACAGCTAAAAATATTTATAATATAGTAAACCAATTATGTAATTCAGGGGGATAAAAATCACTAAACATACCCGTAAAATTAGTTCTTTGCTGCTATAAAGACCTCCATAAAGCTTTTCCCACATAGGCTTTCCTCTCTGTCTCAGTTAAGCTCAGTAGGAAGAATCCATCCCTCTCTCTAGCCACTGTCTGAGGTTAAAGCAGACCGTTTGCAACCTTGGCATCCTATTTGACCCTGAGATGAGCTTCCGACCACATATCCTCCCCATCGCCAAGACCACCTACTTCCAGCTCCATAACATCGTCTGTCTCCGCCCCTGTCTCAGCTCATCTGCTGCTGAAACCCTCTTCCTTGTCTTTCTTAACTCCAGACTCGACTATTTCAGTGCTCTCTTGGCCGGCCTTCCTCCCTCCATAAACTTGAGCTTATCCAAAACTCTGTTGCCCGTATCCTAATTCGCACCAGGTCCCGTTTACCCATCACCCCTGTGCTCACTGACCTACATCGGCTCCCGGTCCGACAACGCCTCGATTTTAAAATTCTCATCCTCGTGTTCAAATCTCTACATGGCCTCGCCTCTCCCTTTCTCTATAACCTCCTCCTGCCCTACAACCCTCCGAGATCTCTGCGCTCCTCCAATTCTTGCCTCTTGCGCGTCCCTGGTTTTCATCTCTCCACCATTGGCAGCCGTGCCTTCAACTGCCTAGGTCCTAAGCTCTGGAATTCCCTGCCCAAACCTCTCCGCCTCTCTTCCTTTAAGACACTCCTTAAAGCCTACCTCTTTGACCAAGCTTTCGGTCACCTGTCCTAACACCTCCTTATGTGGCTTGGTGTCAAATTTTGCCCGAATTCGCTCCTGTGAAGCGCCTTGGGATGATTTACTACGTTGAAGGAGCTATATAGATGCAAGTTGTTGTTGTTGTTTCACCTGGGCTTGAACACTGGGAATTTCCAGCTGCTGTGGAGAAATTTTCTGTGCAAGAAAGACACACCAAGGGAGACATAGTTTTGACCCAATTCTCGTGGAACAACAAAACCCAGAATGCGTTGCGACAAACAGGCAGAAAATTATCAAGACCTTTACGGAGTGAGCAATGGGGAAAAAAGAACAAATGTAAAAATGTCATTCTTGTCAGTATTTTATATAGTTTAGGCCATTAAATAAAAATTCTGAAATGGTATTGTTTGAGATAAGGTTTTTTTTTTTGTTTTGTTGAGAGCTATCGGGGGAATGTTTAATGAGCCAGACAGTGGATCGACTAGGTCTGGAGTATTGTGAATGGCCACCTCTTCAGTGGTAAGGCCGTTAAAATTATGAATGGGTTTGATAGGGTAGACAATTGTTTGGGAGACCAGAACTAGGGGCCACAAAAATAAGATAGTCACTAGTAAATCCAATAGGGAATTCAGGAGAAACTTCTTTACCCAGAGTGTGGTTAGAATGTGGAACTCACTACCACAAGGAGTAGCTGAGGATGGGAGAAGGGAATAGAAGGATATGCTGATAGGGTGAGATGAAGAGGGGTGGGACGAGGCCCGTGTGGAGCATAAACACCGGCATAGACCAGTTGGGCCAAGTGGCCTGTTTCTGTGCTGTAAATTCTATGTAATCACATAAATGACTTGAAAAGGAGGACCATTTTGGGAAGAATGAACAAAGGAAGCACTTGCATCTTAAACAAACACTGTAAACCCACTGTGGCAGGTAGAGGGAAAATAATCAATATTTTACAATGGAAATAGTTGTCAATGGCAAATTTTGGGGAGGGAGAAACAAAATTACATTTATAGTTTTATAAAGTGGTCGGTAAATAATATATTATGTGAGGCCTGTGTTTTTAAGTTTCAGTAATATTGTAACATTTTTGCATTGTGTCAGGCATGAAGCATAGCTTAGTAAATTTGTTATACAAGAGATGGCAAACCTGTACTTAGGGTGTAGCAGGACCCTATTAAGCATAAGAAACTTGATTCCAGGCCCCAATGCCACAATTTATCTAGTGATCACAGCTTAATCTTTTCCTTTATTCACCAAGGCAGAATTTTTCTATTTGTTTTTAACATTGATCGGAGAGAATTCTTCATGTTAAGAACATACCCTCCTTACCGTTGCCCAATAGGGTCGCCAACCCTCCAAGATTGTCCTGGAGTCTCCAGGAATTGAAGATTAATCTTCAGGACACTGCTGCGAGTTTTTTAAAAATAATTTTCTTTGAATACTTTTGTTTATTAGTTATAAAAATATCAGACATGGTGATAAAAGGCTGACAGTCAAGAATCATCCAATCGGATAATGAAGAGCCTGTTCACTTTCCGATTGGCAGTGGGAAGGCGAGGCACCGCAAGGATGGACGTGTCGGGTGACCAATGGTGGGAGAGTGGGGGATGAAGCGGTTGGAGGCAGGAGGTCATGTGATGAAATCTCCAGGAATACGTCCAACCAGAGTTGGCAACCCTCCCCTCCCCCCTCCCCCCTCCCCCCCCCCCCCCCCGCCATGACTCTAAAACCTTGCAACTGCTTTGCCGCTGAACCTTGAGGTTCTGCGTGAACCGAATCCCCTACAGCAGTCATTGAAGTTCTTTTAAAATTGATTTTCTAGTACAGTCCTCCTGCCCCTTCCCTTCCACCAGCCACCTCTTTAGATCTCTCTAGATCCTCAACCACGAGGGCTGCGGAAATATGTCAGGGTGTTATAAATTAAGACTGAGATAATGTTTAAAAAATGTCAGACTGTTAAGTGATGCTGAAAGATATTCTTAACTGAAAATGACATTGGTTTTAAGCTATGGTTCTTTCACCGCCTTGACTTAGTTCCTTTAGTAGAAGTTCCCTCCAGGCTGTTTGAACGTGTACTGTCTGCTGGCAGAGGTTTTCAGCTTGTGCCTTTACTGGAGAAGGAGTTGCTTGTGTCAGCTCTCACTTTGCTTACCCAAAGGAACGACCAGAGGCTGGAAAGGTCTGTCTTCCATTCCTGCTGATTCTTAGCTCTCAGTGTATATATATTGTGGCTGCTAAGATTTGACTGGAGTAACATCCCATGTATTTACCTTTTTTGTATTATCTCCTGTCTGTTTAATATTATTCTACTTTCAAAAATAGTAAAGAACAAAAGTGTGTGCACACATTTTTGTTCGTCCTACTATGGTTATTTTAACCCAGTAATCAATTACTGAGAAACTGACAGTTCAGTCCCATTTGAGCTGCATACTTAGAAGCATACAACACAGAAGGAGGCCATTTGGCCCATCATGCCTGACCTGGCTCTTTGAAAGACCTGCTAATTAGTCCCACTTCCCCCCCGCCCCCACTCTTTCCCTATAGTCCTGCTAATTTTTCCTTTTTAAGTATATATCCAATCCCCTTTTAAAAGTGATTGAATCTGCTTCCACCGCCCTTTCAGGTGATGCATTCCAAATCATAATAAGTTGCTGTGTGTAAAAAAAACAAAATTCTCCTCACCCTCCCCCCTGGATTTTTTGATGATTGTCTTAAATCTGTGTCCCCTGGTTACCGACCCTCCTGCCACTGGAAACAGTTTTTCCAAATCCACTCTATCAAAACCCCTCATAATTTTGAACACCTTGAATAACAGATCAGCTAATTGGCATTTTATTTCCGTGTCTTCCCAATGATCCATTCTTGGCATTAATAACTACAAAAGAGGTCCAGACAAGCAAAAAGTGGATGTATGCAAAGGCTTATATGCATGAGTTTCCTCTTTATAGTGTGAAACTTAAAATCTAACAGAGACAAAGACAAGAATTTTAAACCTGAGGCACTGGGAAAGTGGGGAGTGATGTAGGTCAGCCCAGACGAGGGTAATGGGCAAGCGAGGATTTGGTGCAGGATCAGATATGAGCATCAGAATTTTGAATGAGCTCAGGTTTACGGAGGGTGGAGGATGGGAGACTGGCAAGGAGAGCATTGGAGTAATAGAGTCTGGAGGTGAAGAAGGCGTGTACGAGGGAACTGGGTGGGTTTATTCTACCTCCCTCGCTAAGGGCGCTGGAACCATTTATTGCACTCCTCCGCCACCGCCTACTGAGATCAGCTTACTTGCCAAAGACCGGAGTTCAAAGCTGGGACTTTCCTAGTCTCTGTTAGTTCCACAATGTGCAGTTCATGTACAAGCTGTGCCGGCAAGGGAATTTTGAAGCATTTTTACAGATGGACGTGTTTTGTTTCTCATCACATTATTTCCTTTTTGAACGATTTCCACATTCTCCTCCAACAACAATGATGGTCGAAGAATCTTTGAAAGTTTCTCTTCACTGCTGTAGATTGGCTTTGCCAGGACTTCTATTGGAAAATGAACTGCCTCATTCACAACCAGTTGCCCTTTTTTTTAATGAAAACGATAAAGCAATAGATTGATGAAATTCTGCTGTTGGAAAATAAACATCACTAATTTGCTTTTTCTGTTTACAAAAGGCTACGGCTCGTTTCTCTAGAAAAGGGAAGACTTAGGGGTGACCTGATAGGGGTCTTTAAAATGATGGTGGGTTTTGATAGGGTTGACGTAGAGACGATGTTTCCACTTGTGGGGGAGACCAAAACTGGGAGTCAAGATAGTCATCAAAAAATCCAATAAGGAATTCAGGAGAACATCCATTGCCCGGAGAGTGGTGAGAATGTGGAACTCGCTACCACAAGGAATGGTTGATGTGAATAGCATAGATGCATTTAAGGGGAAGCTAGATAAAGACATGAGGGAGAAAGGGATCGAAGGGTATGCTGATAGGGTTAGATGAAGAGGGGTGGGAGGAGGTTCGCGTGGGGTATAAACACTGGCATAGACCTGTTGGGCCAAATGGCCTGTTTCTCTGCTGTAAATTCTGTGTAATTCTATGTAATTATCCACTCATTGCAGAGCACTGATTCCTGAGCTTCACTAGTTTTACTGCAAACTCACAAAGACAGTTGCTGAAGCAGATATGCGTCACCTGGTTTTTGTATGTTTGTAGGTCAGTCCAGCTGAAAAGTGCAAAATGTTTTTTTTTAATTTTGTTTTCCCTCCACTCTTTCTCCCTAAAACTGGATATCATTAATATATTAACATTTTACTACAAAATATCGTCATTCACAATTCTAAAAGTGGTCAGAAAAAAAAATCATCGCACACAGATCTACTGACTGGTAAAATATTAACTGATCTATAGGAGCAGGAGGAGGTCATTCAGCCCCTCCAGCCTGATCCAACATTCAATTAGATCCTGGCTGATCTGAACTTCAACCCCCATATCCCTTGATACCCTCACCTAACAAAAATCTATCGATAGCAGTCTTGAAAGCTCCAATTGTCCCCCAGCATCCACAGGCTTTTGGGGGAGTGAATTCCAGATTTCCACTACTTCCATTTTGCATTTGTTTTGTCAGTTTGAAATAAACTAGTTTTCTTTGCGCAGAGTTGTACAGACATATAGAATTGATTTTGCACACATCAATAAACCCTTAAACATTACACACAAGCTGTTTAGCCCTAGGTTCTTTGAATAGCAAGGTGTCCACAGCATTGTGAGGCATCTGAAAATCAATTGAGTTTCCAGTTTGCCCTGAAATGTATTCTGTTTAACAGTGTTGGCATTCACAGTGCACATCTGTTCAGTAGATATCGAGCAATCCAAAATATCTCTTAACTGAAATATACTTGTCTTGGTTACCCAATTGTTGACTTATCTTAACCAATTGGTCACCACAAGGGTTTGTAGTTATACTTTATTTTTGGCTTTATTTGAGTTCAAGCCTCACCTTTATGCTCGAGACCCTGATCTAGGCTGACACTTCAGTGCAACACTGAGGAAATGTCGGAGGTGCCGCCTTTTGAAAGAGAAGCCTTAATTGGCCGCATAAGAACCCGTGGTACTATTCGAAGAAGAGCCTATAGTTATTTTGATATTCTGGCCAATATTCCTCCCTCAACTGATGCAACCAAAAATAGACCATGTGGTCATTCATTCATTTGCTGTTTGTGGGACCTTGTGCACAAATTGGCTCTGCTGTTTGCTGACACAACTGTGTCTGCACTTCACAAGTAGCTCGTTGGTTAAGCACTTTGAGGCCTCCTGAGGTTTGAGCGGGGTTATATAAATGCAAGTTCTTTTTTTTTAAGTCAGAAATTGTTAATTATTGGCTTTGACATTTTAAATTGCAAGCTGAGTTTTCCCAGATTAAATTAACTTTAAGCTTTAAAAAAAGCGGTTCAAATATCTAGGTCTCAGACTATTTTTTTAAAAAAAAATGTCTGCTATTGCATATTGAATAAGAACAGCTATGCTGGAACAGTTTGATGTAAGCTGCCCTATTAAAAAAAACACATGAGTTTGTATTGAACTCTCGTTGGAATACATAGGGACTTAGAGTGACAGTAAATTATTGTGATTTGTAATTTATGCAGAGTAAGAGAGACTGATGGAATTTATTAGTTTGTTAAAAACATTTTCCAAAACTTCTCAAAATTACTTAGCAAGTCTAATTTTATTGCATTATTTTAATATAATCAGAACTAATATAACATAATTTTCTGGGTTTTTTTAAGGTAGTGAAATGTCACTAATCTCTTTTTTCCTCATTGAGTTCTTTAAATAATGTTTTTAATAGAATTTTCATGAAGTGTCATGCTGGAAATATTAACCTTTAACTCTTCTTAAAGATGCTTAATGCTGTGTAGATCTGGAATTTTCTGTTTTAATCTTCTGCTTCAATTTGTCTTAAGTCACAACATTCAATATAAACCTTCAACTCTCCTTATTTTTGTTTCTCTGCCTTTTAGATTGAAGAAGTCGGATTTTCCCTGAGTCATCCAAATCAGTATTTCATCGAGAGTCAGAAACTTCTCAACGGCAGCCGAGATATAAAGAAAGAGACTAACCAGCCGGAAGGTTCTCAGCGTAGCCAAGGCAGTCAGCCTGCAAGAAGCACCTGTCTCCCCAAACCTGAGAGTCAGCCAGCGCCATTGGACATGGAGAATTTAGAAGAGCTTCTCAGTGAAGGGTACACGGAATGATAGCCGATGAAATCCATTTTGGATTACCACATTTCCTAAAGTGATACTGTCACATGTCGTCCAGTTTTTTTTTCTGGAAATGAGTAAACTTAGGATAAATTGGATGCTTTGCAGAATGGGGCTAAGACAAATATACCAACTTGATCAAAATTTTCTTTGTGTTTTTAAAAAAACGCACGCACACACATAAGATCTTATATTGCTACTTAGATATTGTGGCTTGCCGATATTATGTTAGCTGTTTGGGAGTGAATGGCATAGTTGATGTCGATAGTACAAGTAGAATACAGGGGTATTCTGGGGCTAAAAAATTCTCATTCCACTTTATTCTGCATGTAGTAAGTAAGACTAAGTATAATACGTTGGTGTAATATCTTAAGGTTATGCCACATCAGAATTGAAAGATTTCGGAACTAAAGCACATTACTTTAGAATACTTTTTCAAAATTTATTGTAAGTGAAGAAATATTCAAGCCCAGGCTACTGTAGTGTAGTGAATACTTCAATGTTGCACACTTGATAGCATTTGACAAAGCAGTCTCTCTCTTCTCTACTCATCTACATCATTGCACTCCAATTGTGTTCTACGACTAATGGGTTCACCATCATTAGCTATATTACAGGCTCCATTGCATTATAATGTGATTTGTTCTTTCTCATTGCCCATCAGGTGAAGCGTAAGTATGTTGTATAACACCTTGTATCATTTCCAGAAGAGAAGCACATGTGAATCTATTTTAATTTTCACAATCGTTTTTTGTGACCAGTATTGCATGACATGCAAAAATTAATCAATGCAAAACAAGTTTTTTCAATGTCTGATTTTCCTCAAAACTTAACTGAAGTTTTCTATCGGGAGCATCATATCAAAAGCAACTCACAAACATGATCTTAAAACGGATCATTTCAAACTTTAGCAAAGTTTCTTTGTACAATTAGGACAGGCCTGAATATGAAACACTAACTCCAAGCATGCAGCTTGCAATTCACTCCACCCATCCGTATTAAAAAGCACAAAATTGAGGATCTGTTGTCTTTTGCTTCATTCTAGAAAAAGGTGAGAAATTAGGCTAGAATATTCTAATTACAGTCATTTATAAAACATTGGTATTTGTTCCACAGCTGAGGGAGCAGTAAGTATTGTGCCTGTTGCTTGCATGTGTGGTGGAAACATAAGGAGTGATTTTGTGATCAGCTGTTCCTAGTGGAGAGTGCCCATTGATTATCTGAGATGTACATCCCATGGAATCACCCCTATAGTTGATTTTCCATTAAATAGGTACATGTGGTGTAAAGTGCTATAATGAGCCTTGGTTTTCCTTGTTTTTGACACTTCTTCTTGTACACCACTCCTGAAGAAGGCTCTGAGCTGAATATAGGTGCAATAGAAATGGACAAACTTTTAATGCTTTAGTATTAGGCCTGGGACCTCCTTAGATCTGCCCTTGTCAGCTACAAATGAGTAATGTGTATTTGTAGAGAGCTTAATCTCGGTGCCGTCCTAAACTGCTGGCAGCTTGGTTACACTCTTCATATCTCCTTTGGTTATGTGTTCAATTCATAGGCATGTTTTGTTGTAGCTTTCCTCACTTCTGTAGGAGGGAAACATCCTTGCACGCTTGGATCACCCTTGGAAGAGAAATTGCAGAGAACATCACGTATCAGCTTTAAGAGTCAAATAAAGTGAACTTTGGGGTGGCTAATACAAATTGCAAATATTCAGATTTGTTTTTAAGCTGACTTGCAACGAGCAAAATGCAATTTCCTTTGGGTCCTTGATGGACATTTGAGACAGTCCATCCAGTATAGACAGGCTATGACATCAAGACCCTGAATTAACTCTCAAAACTCTTAATTGCTCCAGAATTTTTGGAGAGTGACTGTCTATTGCAAGTATGATTTAAGACAGTGGTTCTCCTCATATTTAATAAGTCCCCTAGTCTTGGAGGATTTTATGATTTAAGTGTCCTTTTACAAAATTCCTGTTATTCCTGTTTGCTAGAAACTGACTTTGAGTTCCTCCCCTCCTCCCTCCCATATGTCGACTACAACATTTCTTGCATGTATATAGCATAATCACATTGGTGCTTTTTCTCCAATTTTCCCCACTTCTTTCTCTTGCTCCATACCATGACATCCTAAGATGCAACGTAACAAAAATTCATGCTAAAAAATGTAATTAATCAAGCATGAATTTTGAAAAAGTAAAGCCTTACAAGTATGCAGTGTTAACAAGAAAATTATTTTTATAAATCATATAGATCACTTGTTTTCATTAACTTAAGGATTTTGTAAAGTTATGCTTAAAAGCTATTGATATGAAACATAGTAAAGAATTTGTTCAAATTGATACAAGATGCCTTTTCTCACTTTTAAATCTTTTTTAATCTTCAATAAAAGTACATTCATGTTTTATAACGCTATTATACATATGGGTGTATTTCATATTTTGTTTGATAACGCTCCTGTGAAGTGCCTTTGGACAATTTATTACACTACAGGCGATATATATATATATATATATATATATATATATAAAAATGCAAGTTGTGTACATTCGTGCATATATTTTACGAAGCTATTATACATATGGATGTACATTGTCGTATGGAGCCATTGGACCTACTCATGTATATTTTAAAAAGTTACTGTTTAGCTATACGATCACACACATTTTATGATCAAACATTTCCATACGTAATTTATTGAAGTCACTGTTCATCCTGAGGGTGGAATGTATCACCACATTGGGCTGCTTACACTGGGAGTGATGCAGGTTGGGGCGCAAGGGAGCTTGTTTGGCTCTACATTCTGGGGCTTGGGGACTTTAGGGAGTGGGCTTGCACATTGGTGGTCGTGTTAGTTAGGCTTGGTGTGGTCCTCATGGCTGCCTTCTCAATTCTAATGAAGTTGACAATTTGACTTAATAGAGTAAAATTTTAATATGCGGTGTCAGCCGTGGCTCTGTGGGTAGCACTCTCGCTTGTGAGTCAGAAAGTTGTGGGTTCAAGTCTCACTCCAGATACTGGAGCACAAAATCCAGGCTGACACTCCCGTGCAGTACTGAGGGCCGCTGCACTGTCGCAGGCGCCGTCTTTCAGATGACACGTTAGACTGTCTGCCCTTTCAAGTGGACATAAAAGATCCCATGGCACCATTCAAAGAAGAACAGGGGAGTTCTCCCCGGTGTTCTGGACCAATATTTATCCCTCAACCAACATCACTAAAAAACAGATTACCTGGTCATCAACTCATTGCTGTTTGTGGGACCTTGCTGTGTGCAAATTGGCTGCCACATTTCCAACATTACAACAGTGACTACGCTTCAAAAGTACTTCATAAGCTGTAAAGCACATTGGAATGTCCTGAGGTCATGAAAGGCGCTGTATAAATGCAAGTCTTTTCCCAATTTTGAAAAGATGTTACTTTAATTTGCCTTCTGGTGGTTCTTGTTTTATTCTTAAGGCAACATTGCTTTTGTGGGAGGGGTGGTTCAAGAACTACTGTATTTTTAGAAATAAGAATAATTAAGAAAGAACAAAAGGTTACTTTGGCTATTAGTGTGTTATAATTACCTTGGTTATCTTAGATAAATGAAAAGTTATAGCTGTTACACATTGATATATCACAATGCCCTTGACGTACAAGTCTGTATTCGGTGCAAATTGTTATAATTGTTCATGGAGAAAAAAAATGAAGAAAATAATCACATTATACCAAAATTTCACAGTCATTGTAAAGTTATAAAAAAAAACTTGCCCAAATGGGAGAAAACAAGCTTAGTTCTGGTTCAGTGAACTCGAAACATATTAAAAACTGAGGAGGTGGTAATTGAAATGTGGAGTCTTTACAATTGGATCCACTCTGGTTTGAACAAAAGCCTGTCGACGCAATACTAAATAAACTCTGGCTAAAGGAGCATGAAATAGCACATTTCTCCCATTGATACTGAAGTGAAGCAAAAATGTGGCTGCTCCTGAACAATAATGACTTACACTGCATGATGCTTCTTCCTCATGAGGCCGTGGGTTGTACAGATGCACTGTGTATAACTCTTCAGGAATGTACAGTGTAAATCACAAGCCTGAAGAAACAATGAAATGAGACTTCTTGGGTCAGTGATGTCTCCTTGTCATGTTGCATTCAGCTGCATGTCCAAGAGCTGATGGTTCAATTGGACAGTATGATACGGATTGGATGTGTCTGGATCTGTTGGGGTAAAAATTGGTGCTTGATGTCATCATCCTTAGTCAGCTTCCACATGTACGCAAATGACACCCAGCTCTATCTCCCTCGCCCGCCCTCATTGCTTCTGTGTCATCAGACTGCTTGTCCGACATGTTAGATGAGTCTTAACTTTTTCCACCTAAACACTGGGAAGGCCAAAGCCGTCATCTTGGGCCCCCACATCTCAGCTCCATCGCTACTGACTTCATCCCCCGCCCTGGTCGCTGCCTCAGGCTGAACTGTCCATACGCAATCTCTGTGTCCTGTCCGACTCCATGCTGAGCTTCTGACCTCATATTCTGAACTAATATGTTCTAATGGCTGGCCTCCCACCTTCTACCCTCTGTGAACTTCAGCTGATCCAAGTCTCTGCTGCCCGTATCCTAACTCGCTCCAAGTCCCGTTCACCCATCACCCCTGTGCTTGCTGACCTACATTAGCTCCCAATTTGGCAATGCATCAATTTTAAAATTCTCATCCTATTGTTCAGTTCCCTCCATGGCTTCTTCCCTCCCCATCTCTAACATCCTGAACCCGTCACACATGCTATTACCACCTCCAAATCTCATTACTCCATGCTCTCCTTGCTGGCCTCTCAGCCTCCACCCTCAATAAATCCATCTTGCTCAAAACTGCTGCTCGTATCCTATCCCGTACCACATCCCACTTGCCCATCGCCACTTTATACACTGAGGCCCCAGTCCCCCAAAGCTTGACATTTAAACATTTTTCCACCTTTGAATCCCTTCATGGCCTTGCTCCTCCCCAGCTCTAGCCTCCAGACCTAACTCTCCCCCTTCTGCTCCCAAACCCTTTATTCCTCTGAATCCAGCCTCTTATTCAACTTCCACTCTTTTTGCCCCAACATTGGTAGTTTCAGCATTCTCCCTGATCCCCCTCACCTCTCCACCTCCTAATCGCTCTTTAAGCCCTCCCCATGCCCCCACCCTTAAAAATCAATTCTTTGATCAAGTTTTTACGTCACGATCCTCTTTTGCTCAGTGTCTGTTTTCCTCATGGTTTGGGATGATTCATATTGCTAAAGATGCTACATAAATGCAAGTTGTTTATTGCTATTTTGCCACAATCTAGGTGTAGAACATGTTTGTTGTCAGTGTCCCAGACGTTTTCTCCACTTTGAAAACTTCCATACAATATTAAAAAAAAATATTCACAGGAGTCTATTTAGAAAGTGTTCAGTACTATCTTCATGAATACACACAGTCTAGCCTGGATGCAGAAAGAACAATGGAGGGCGGTATCAGTGTGAGAAAGAATAATCCTCACAAGAGTGGTTTTGCCATGCATTGTATAAAAATACTGCCTGTCTTCTATTCCCCACTCCCCCCACCTCAAGGATCCTGATCCACTAGACTGGGCTCTGCATTCATTACAGTGTGTCTGTACAGTGATGATATTTTCAGCCAGTTCCCTCAGGTTTTTTTTTATTGCAATGGATTCCCCCCACATTTTTTATGCTTGTGTGTTATGATTAATCTGGCAGCATCCCAGCAAACTGCAGTACAGTTGATTTCTACAGAGCTCAGCTGGAGCAGATTTACTGTATTGTTTTCTCCACCGATTCTTTGTCCGTTTAAACCCAATCTTCAGTTGTGCACAGTATTTTGATTGGTTGAACACCATCATCAAAGATGATGAAGGGCACTTGGGTCTAATTGAGAATCCCCTCAGAACACATTCTTAGCCCCCAACAGGGTGCCCACCAATCACCCTCATCAGTAGCAGCAGAGGAGAGTTTTATGCTACTGTTTTATCCCTGCCAGTGATGTCTGATAGCTTTGATAGATGAAAAAAAACAAGGTTATGACTCAAGGCATAGACACTAAGAAGCGTGATATTGGAGTGTGCCTGTATCGCACAGGGAAATCTCATCCTTCAGATCGAACTGTCTGTCCTGAATTTACCGGTATAATACTTGAGGTTGCCTTTTATAACTTAGCTTATAACAAATGCTGTAAAACCTTGGTTTGCCGTTTTGGAGGAGGGGATCTTTAGGGAACTGATGTTCAAGTTTTGAGTCAGATGTTACGCTGATGAGAAGTAACTTCCTGGAAAGATTTTCTTTTTAAAAAAAAAATGGAACAACATAGAACTGATCCTCCTGTGGTATTTGGGATGGGTGGCTTTTGTTGTTACCTTACTGGAATGGCACCAAATAAATTTTCATTTCTCATCTGTAAAATGTAAGATCCGATATTTGCACAGCCAGTCCAAAGATCCATTCTCATAAAATTGCAAATCTACAGGTTATGGAAGTTCCTAGCGCAGTTCAGCGTAGAGCAGTGCTGACGTATTCTGCTTTCAGCTTTCTGCGATTAGTACTGAGGTGCTAGTGTGTTGGACAGTTTAGATATTGCGCTCAGTGCCAGTGTGAAGGACAGTTTTGGGGTTGCACCCAGTGCCAGTGTTTAGGACAGTTTAGATATTGTGCCCAGTGCCAGTGTGAAGGACAGTTTAGGTGTTGCACCCAGAGCCAGTGTGAAGGACAGTTTAGTTGTGGCGCCCAGTGCCAGTGTGTAGGGTAGTTTAATTGTGGCGCCCAGTGCCAGTGTGTAGGACAGTTTAGATATTGCGCCCAGTGCCAGTGTGTAGGACAGTTTAGGTGTTGCGCCCAGTGCCAGTGTAAAGGACAGTTTAGGTGTTGCGCCCAGTGCCAGTGTGAAGGACAGTTTAGGTTTTGCTTCCAATGCCAGTGTGTAGGACAGTTTAGATATTGCGCCCAGTGCCAGTGTCTAGGACAGTTTAGATATTGCGCCCAGTGCCAGTGTGTAGGACAGTTTAGGTGTTGCGCCCAGTGCCAGTGTGAAGGACAGTTTAGGTGTTGCGCCCAGTGCCAGTGTGTAGGACAGTTTAGGTGTTGCTCCCAGTGCCAGTGTGTAGGACAGTTTACCTGTTGCTCCCAGTGCCAGTGTGAAGGACAGTTTAGGTGTTGCGCCCAGTGCCAGTGTGTAGGACAGTTTACCTGTTGCTCCCAGTGCCAGTGTGAAGGACAGTTTACCTGTTGCTCCCAGTGCCACTGTGTAGGACAGTTTAGGTGTTGCTCCCAGTGCCACTGTGTAGGACAGTTTAGGTGTTGCTCCCAGTGCCACTGTGTAGGACAGTTTAGGTGTTGCTCCCAGTGCCACTGTGTAGGACAGTTTAGAAGCATTCAGAACAAGCAGCTACTGCATGGACAGCACTCACAGACAATGCCTATTGTAAAATACAGTACTGTCAGCTGTGGCTCATTGGGTAGTTCTCTCACCTCTGAGTCAGAAGGCTGTGGGTTCAAGTCGCATTCCAGATACTTGAGCACAAAATCCAGGCTGACATTCCAGTGCTGCACTGTTGGGGGAGTCGTCTTTCAGGTGAGACGTTAGACCGAGGCCCCGTCTGGCCCCTCAGGTGGACATAAAAGATCCCATGACACTATTTCGAAGAAGAGCAGAGGAGTTCTTCCTGGTGTCCTGGTCAACATTTATCCCTCAACAAACATCAGATTATCTGGTCATTATCATATTGCTGCTTGTGGGATCTTGCTGTGTGCAAATTGGCTGCGGTGTTTCCTTCATTACAACAGTGATTAGATTTCAAAAGTGCATCATTGGCTGTAAAGTGCTTTGGGATGCCGTGAAAGGCAGAATGTAAATGCAAGTTCTTCAAATGATGCATTATTTGGTAAGAGAGCACGAAACTTGGTGTGACTTTGATGGAATAAGCTGAAGGTGAATTGGTAAAACAAGTACTTTTATCTGACCTTCAAAGAGCAGACTACATTTTTTTTTTACCACGGAAATTAGTATAAACTAGGCACTTTCGTGCAAGTGGCCAATTTATTTGTCCATTTTCTAATGTTTGACAATTCATCTATCAGAGCTGTAAAATACTGTCTACCAGGCAAAATAAAATGAGCCAATGTCATTCCCTGCTTATACATAGAAAATACTGGAATCTATTATTAAGGAAGTGGTAACAGGGCACTTAAATCATAATATGATTAGACAGAGTCAGCATGGTTTTATGAAAGGGAAATCGTGTTTGACAAACCTATTAGAGTTTTTTGTGGACGTAACTAGCAGGGTAGATAAAGGGGAACCAGTGGATGTTGTATATTTGGATTTTCAAAAGGTATTCGATAAGGTGCCATATAAAAGGTTGTTACACAAGATGTGGGGTTGGGGGTAATATATTAGCATGGATAGAGGTTTGGTTAAAGGACAGAAAATAGAGAGTAGGAATAAATGGGTAATTTTCAGGTTGGCAGGTTGTAACTAGTGGGGTGCCGCAAGGATCAGTGCTTGGGCCTCAGCTATTTACAATCTATATTAATGACTTAGATGAAGGGACTGAGTGTAATGTATCCAAGTTTGCTGACGATACAAATCTAGGTGAAAAAGTAAGCTGTGCGGAGGACACAAAGAGTCTGCCAAGGGATATAGACAGGTTAAGTGAGCGGGTAAGAAGGTGGCAGATGGAGTTATAATGTGGGGAAATGTGAGGTTATTCACATTTAGTTGGAAGAATAGAAAAGCAATATTTTTAAATGGTGAGAAACTATTAAATATTGGTGTTCAGAGGGATTTGGGTGTCCTCATACACGAAACCCAGAAAGTTAACATACAGGTACAGCAAACAATTAGGAAGGCAAATGGTATGTTGGCCTCTATTGTAAGGGGTTGGAGTACAAGAGTAAGGAAGTCTTGCTACAATTGTATAGGGCCTTAGTGAGACCTCACATGGTCTACTGTGTACAGTTTTGGTCTCCTTATCTAAGGAAGGATTCACTTGCCTTAGAGGTGGTGCAACGAAGGTTCACTAGATTAATTCCTGGGATGAGAGGGTTGACCTACGAAGAGAGATTGAGTAGAATGGGCCTATGCTATCTTGAGTTTAGAAGAATGAGGGGTGATCTCATTGAAACATATAAGATTCTGAGAGGGCTTGACAGGGTAAATGCTGAGAGGCTGTTTCCCCTGGCTGGAGAGTCTAGAACTCCGGGGCATAGTCTCAGGATAAGGGGTTGGCCATTTAAGACTGAGATAAGGAGAAATTTCTTCCCTCAGAGGGTGGTGAATCTTTGGAATGGCTGTGTTTGCTCAGTCATTGAGTATATTCAAGGCTAAGATCGATAGATTTTTGGACTCTAGGGGAATCAAGGGATATGGAGATCGGGTGGGAAAGTGGAGTTGAGGTCGAAGATCAGCCATGATCTGATTGAACGGTGGAGCAGGCTCGAGGGGCTATATGGCCTACTCCTGCTCCTATTTCTTATGTTCTTAATCACACAGCACAGAAGGAGACCATTTGGCCCATCGTGCCTGTGCCGGCTCTTTGAAAGAGCTATCCAATTAGTCCCACTCCCCTGTTCTTTCCCCATAGCCCTTTAAGAAATAGATTTAAAAATCATGTTTAGCGCAGTACAAGTAAAATAGGAAAGCAATTAAATCTATAATTTACATCTTATTTTTCCATGGACTGTTGTAAAATATTAGGGTAACAATCTAACCGGCCGTATGTGCCTGTTCCGTAAACTTGAACTCCTCCAAAACTCTGCTGCTCGTATACTAACTCCCGTTCACCCATCACCTCTGTGCTCACTGACCTACATTGGCTCCCAGTCTGGGAATGCCTCCATTTTAAAATTCTCATCCATGTTTTCAAATCCCTCCATGGTCTCACCCCCTCCCTATCTCTGTAATCTCCTACAATCCTCCGACATCTCTGCATTCCTCCAATTCTGGCCTCTTGCGCATCCCAGATTTCCTTCGCACCGCATTGATGGCCATACCTTCAGCTGCCTAGACCCTAAGCTCTAGAATTCCCTCCCAAACCTCTTCACCTCTCTGCCCCTCTCTCCTTAGAAACACTCCTTAAAACTTACCTCTTTGACCAAGCCTTTTGGTCGCCTATCCTAATATCTCCTTATGTGGCTCGGTGCCAAATTTTTTTTGATTGTAGCTCCTGTGATGTGCCGTAGGAAATTTTACTACGTTAAAGGTGCTATATAAATGTAAGCTGTTGTTGTTGCTGGTGTTCACTGATTCTAGTTATAGTGACACTTTTAACTTTGCATATTGTGTCTTTGTGGTCATCATGCAGCTAATATAATTAAACAAGGTTTTGCAAAATGCTCTGGAATGTTTCATCCAAAAAAAGTGTTTCAAAAATGAGGCAAATCACCATCCATAGTTGAAGCGAATAGATTATTTGCTTGGATTCGGTCACAGGAACAGGAGTAGCCCATTCAGCCCCTCAAGCCTGTTCCACCATTCAATTAGATCATGGTTGATCTGTTTCTTAACTCCACCTACCCGCCTTGGTACTGTACCCCTTAGTCCCCTTGCCTAACAAAAATCTATCAATCTCAGTTTTGAAATTTTCAATCTTCCATAGTGACTAGATCTACGAAAAAGAATGGGGGAAAAGTGATGAATTTGTTGACTCAAAGTGTGCTTCATAACAGCCAGGTCACGATTCTTCTGGTGTGACGTTTGTATTTCATGATCGAAGACCATTGCAAAGCCTTGTTCCTGGACAAACAGCTTTTTCATGAGGAAAAGAACATGTGAGATTTATTTATTCTCACTTATCCTCCTTCACTCAACATCCAACCCTTTCCGTTCTTCTGCTGACAGTTCAATTGTCCTCCCACACAGCAGTGACTGAATCGCTGCCTCTTGGTCTCTTCACGCCCTTGAATAACAACTTGCATTTGTACCGCACTTCTCTGCCTTGGAAAAGGTCCAGAGGAGAGCTACAAGAGTGATTCCGAGCTTAATGAACCTCAGATTCACTCAAGGACCATGGTCTATTTACTTTAGAGCAGGCGACCTGGCTTCCTTTAGAATGATAAGTATTTTAGATCAATGCCTTACAGCCCTCCAAGTTCACGTTCTCCCAATGAAGATTTGTACCTTTCCATTCGTACCTCCAGTTTACAGTTACCTTCTGTCTGGAAACAATCCCAGTTTCTTACAAAGTCTGCACCCTCCTCCAGACATAAATTTATTCACTGATTTACCGAGAGCCTCTTATTGAGAGCGTTAGAACGATCACCGACTTGGAGGTGACCTGATGGAGGTCTATAAAATAATTGAAGGGCTGGATGGGGGCCCTATTGATAGATTATTCCAGTGTCAGATTGGAAAGGACCAGGGGACACGAGTTTAAACTATGGAAGTTCTAACTTTATGGTCCAGCCTTTAATCAACAAGGCCTGCTGGTGGTTTGTTAAATAAACCTTTATACTTTGAAGAGTTCCCATTCAAGATACAATTGTACAATTACAACACATTAAGTAAGGCATTAAACAATAGGGTTAGATAAAGTAGGGAGGGAGGAGGCTCGTGTGGAGCATAAACACTGACATGGACCAGTTGGGCCGAATGGCCTGTTTCTGTGCTGTAAATTCTATGTAATACAACCTGACAAAAGATTTACACGAAAAGGATTCCGGGGTGATTAAACCCAGATTACCCTGCCCATTGCGCTGTCTAGCCGCTTCAACAATTACATGTTACGCAGCTACCTATATATCTATAATCATACAGTAAAATCAACTGTATCCCAAACAATCTGGGTGTTCACAGGTCAATTACTCTAGGTCAAACACCTTCTGCTGACTCCTTATTTCTACAATAGGCAACTAACAGTTTCTCATGCCATGACGCACTATAAACATTCAATAAAAATGAAGACATGATGTCTCATAATCAATCTTTAGCTGAAGGTTAACAATTACGCAGACACAGTTTTGTTGATGTTTTCAACAATCTTGAACCAAGAGCCTGAAAAACATGTATCTCTCATATAAGAGTGAGAATAGACTGGATGTTAGGCGGTTCTTCTTTCCCAGAGAGTAGTGAGCCTCTGAAATACATTGCTGGCTGATGGCTGGTCTGGGTGGGTGCTGACACTGCCTTCAAAAGGGAGCTGGACCGGTTTCTGACTGGGTCAGAGATCGCATCATATAGAAGGTAAGTGTCTTTACAGGTAACACTTGATCCATGTGATCTCCTGGACTGGTTTAGATCGCCTGAGTGGGATCGGAGAGGAATTTTCCAGAGTATTTTTTTTCCCTTATTGGCCCTGGGTTTTTATCTTTTTTTGCCTCTCCCAGGTGATGACATGGCTGCAGGGGAGGGAGGATGTCTTTAGTCAGGATGCTCCGGCCATCGTGGTGTGTGGGGCAGGCTTGATGGACCAGCTGGTCTTTTCCTGCCCGTCAATTTTGTTTGTTTACATGGAGGAGAAGTGGATGCTGAACAGAAAGTAAGAGAGTTTGAGGCGGAGGGAGAGACCGAATTCACAGTTAAGGAACTTAGTTGTTAGTAGACTTTAGAAGGGCAAAGAGAGAGGCAAGCAAAGCGGAATGGCGGTGAGAACATGATGGATCATGAATTGGCCATTAGTGGAGGGGTTGAAGGGTCTGTCATCTGGAGTCAAAAGTACATCGGGTGCGGGCTGAGTAAGGTGGTTGAAAATTTCCCAAATAGAGTGGGAAAAGGCCACATAGGAATTTGAAAACCAGGTTAAACATTCTTGGAGTGGATTGACTGGGACGCAGGAAGCTGGCGGATATGGGCGGTTCATGTGACACTTGGTGCAAAAAGAGGGTATGGGCTGTGGAATTCCGAATCAGCTGAAATTCATGAATGGTGGAGAAAGGGGAGGCTGGTGAAGAGGGCATTTAAGACATTGATTCTTGAGGTGATGAAGGTGTGAAGGAGGCAGGGGTGGAAAGGGCTAATGTTCCAGAGGTGGAAGAGAGTTGTCTCAGTATGGTGTGGTACAAAGATCTTCTCTCTAGAAAAGAGAAGGCTGAGGCCTGGTAGAGGCCTTTAAGATTATGAAAGGGATTTGATTGGGTCGACATAGAGAAGATGTTTACACTTGTGGGGGAGACCAAAACTAGGGGGCCATAAATATAAGATAGTCACTAATAAATCCAATAGAGAATTCAGGAGAAACTTCTTTACTCAGAGAGTGGTTAGAATGTGGAATTTATTACCACAAGGAGTAGTTGAGGTGAATAGCATGGATGCATTTAAGGGGAAGCTAGATAAACACATGAAGGAGAGAGGAATAGACAGGTTATACTGATAGGGTGAGAGGAAGAGGGGTGGGAGGATGCCCTTGTGGAGCATAAACACTGGCATAAACCAGTTGGGCCAAATGGCCTGTTTCTGTGCTGTAAATGCTATGTAAAAAGCTGAGGGTAAGAAGGAACACTAAGGTGTGATTGAGCTATCAGGGAGGTTAATCGAGTCAGTGCCAGAGGCACTTGGTACTCTCAAAAGCTGAACAGGATAGTTTTAGTTTAGCTGACAAACTGAGGCATGGCAATCCTTGTCTCAATTTTTCTAAGGCGCAGTTTCTCCCTAGGCCCCTAACTTACAAGTTTAGTAGGAATGCCAATGCTTTAGAGCACAATTCTTTATAATGGCCTCCCTTGTTAAAACCTAGTTTGAAACATTTGATAATGAAACAGGACAACGTGTGAAGAAAGTAAAAATAAAAAAAATGGACCCAGTCTAACCTGGAGTTAAACTGGAAACATTTAATATAACTTTCTCTTTCGGTTACTGACTGACCCTTTCTGCACTTGCAGCATTTTCTGGTGGGGGAGGGGGGTTTCTTACCAATTTCTAGCATTAGTGATTTGTTTTAAATCTCTAAGCTAAGTGCATTTAATGGGGGGAGGGAAACCCAACAATGAATAGACCTGACTCTCACTGAGATATCAAAGACTGCTACCACACATAATACATCTTGGTTTAGAGAACGTTCTAATGTCTTGCGCTTTTAGCAACCCATTATGATTTAATAGCTGGAGCTGTTTATCTCTATAAGACGACAGTGCAGTACACAATGGTAGTTTGCTATAGTAATAGTCACTGTAAAAGCATTGTTAAAGAGTTTCATTCAGGTTTTAAAACTGTGTTGAACAGTGGCTGAGTTGGGAGCCAGTCTACCACTTACTGCACTTGTCTTATGATAAGTCATCAGCAAATGCCAATCTATCTGCTATACATGTGATGTTTGGTTAGTAATCAGTTTGGACTTAGAAAGAAAATGAAAGAAGACCTGGCTGCCCTGCCTAGACTTTAACTTTAAGTCGTCAGGGAGTCTGCAATTGCACTGTTCGATCCAGATTTTCATTACATTGTCTTTTTGATTGCAAGAAAGTACCATCTCATCCTTCAAAACTGTGGAACTCCTGACCATCCCTCAGTTTCCCCTTCCTCTTGCAATCTACGGCCTGCTTGACTCGATGGGTAGCACCATCGCGTCTCTCAATCAGAAGCTTGGGGGGGGTTCAAGCTCCAATTCCAGGACATGAGCACATAACCTGACATAGGTGCTGTACTGAGGGAACACTGCCTCGCTGGAGGTGCTATCTTGGACCCGTAGGGTTGCCAACTCTCCAAGATTGCCCTGGAGTCTCCAGGAATTAAAGGGTAATCTCCAGGACACTGCTACAAACAACCCTGGAGACAAAAAAAAAATCATAGGGGCATTAAAAAATATTGTGCTATTTTTTCATTTTCGTTATAAAATATTGGAGAGGGAAAAAATGGCTGTTTGGATGATTCTTGACTGTCAGTAAAACAGGTAACAAAGAGTCTGCTCACTACACTTGGTGTGAGAAGGCGGGGTGCCACAAGGATTGACGTGTGAGGTGACCAATGATGGGAGTGTGGGGGCGGGTGGTTGGAGGTGGGAGGTCATGTGATGAAACTTCCACCCAGAGTTGGCGATCCTATTCACATGAGACATTAAAATGAGGTCCGGTTGCCTATTCAGGTGAATGAGAAAGATTCTGAGGCACTATTTGAAGATCGGGGGGAGTTCTCCAGATATCCTGGCCAACATCTATTCCTCAACCAAGCCCACCAAAACAGATTAACTGGTTACATCTCATTTCATTGCTGTGTGTGGGATTTTGCTGTGCTGGCAAATTGTGCGCTTTTTTTTTATGTATAGAATTTTACAGCACAGAAACAGGTTATTCAGCCCAACTGGTCTGTGCTGGTATTTATGCTCCACACGAACCTCCTCCCACCCCTCTTCATCTAACCCTATCAGCATACCCTTCTATCCCTTTCTCCCTCATGTCTTTATCTAGCTTCCCCTTAAATGAATCTATGCTACTCGCCTCAACTACTCCTTGTGGTAGCAAGTTCCACATTCTAATCACTCTCTGGGCAAAGAAGTTCCTCCTGAACTCCTCATTGGATTTATTTGCTTACCTCCCAATAGCGACCACACTTCAAAAGTAATTAATTGGACGTGAAGCATTTTGGGATGTCCTGAGGATGTGAAAGGTGCTGTATAAATGCAAGTTCTTTCTTTCTTGCAGCTCTTTAAACTCCACGTTTGACACCAATACACTTCATTTATCTTGTTCTTTCCTACTCTTTCCAACCTTACTGACTTTTGTACTAAGCCGCTTGGCAGTTTACCTGGGAGTCTCGATAAAATGTCATACTTATATGAAAAAACTAAAAAAACTCTCTCTGACGAGGAGAACTCAGGCCCTCGAAGCTCGAGTCCCAGCTGTTTCCAGTGGCAGGAGGGTCGGTAATCAAAGGACGCAGATATAAGATAATTGGCAAAAGAACCAGAGGGGAGATGAGAATTTCTTTTATGCAGTGAGTTGTTATGATCTGGAATGCACTGCCTGAAAGGGTGGTGAAAGCAGATTTAATAACTTTCAAAAGGGAATTAGATAAATTCTTGAAGGGGAAAAAAATTGCAGTGCTAATGGGGAAAGAGATGGGAGAGTGGGACTAATTGGATAGCTCTTTCAAAGAGCTGGCATAGGCACGATGGGCCAAATGGTGTCCTGTGCTGTATGATTCTATGATTGTCAAAGCTCCTTATTGCTCAGCTTCATTGGTCTTGAAGTACTAGATAAAGCAATGTGCAATTGTGAAGCGTTCTATCTCGGGCAAAATAAAAGTGGCAAAACCCAACTTCTCTCCATTTAATGACCATCAGTAGACTTCATTTACCTCGTGATATTATGGTATTCACTGCAGCCCAACGCCCAGACAGATTTTGGTGTCCTGGATAGAAGTGAAAGCCTAGGGGCAAGTGGAACCTGAGGGAGGAGGAGTGGAGCCACAAATAATGTTTTAAAGAAGGAAATACTTCTTCAGTTTTGATAAAATGTAAAATAAAATCACAGAACTGCCGAAGAAGTTACGACAGTGGAGTTGTCTGCTTTCCCGTACTATTCTGCTTTCATGACCAGAAGAAAAGAAAGGACTTGCATTTATACAGTGTCTTTCACGACCTCAGGATGTCCCAAAGCGCTTTACAGCCAATTAAGTACTTTTTCAAGTGCAGTCATTGTTGTAATGTAGGAAACACAGCAGCCAATTTGTAAACAGCAAGGTGATAATGATCAGATTCACAGCAGATTATCTTTTTTTTAGTGATGTTGGTTGATGGATTAATATTGGCCAGGGCACTGGGGAGAACTCCTCTTCTTTGAAATAGTGCCATGGGATCTTTTACATCCACCTGAGAGGGTAGATAGTGCCTCAGTTTAATGTCTCATCCAAAAGACAGCACCTCCAACAATGCAGCACTCCTTCAGTACTGTAGCACTCCTTCAGTACTGCACTGGGAATGTCAGCCTGGATTATGTGCTCAAGACTCAGGAAGTAAGACTTGAACTTACAACCGTCTGACTCAGAGACAAAGAGCATTACCCACTGAGCCACAGCTGACACTAGGACTAACAAACCAGAGGTTAAAGGTCACAAAAGAAACTCACAAACAGGAAAAGTGAAATCACACAATCCTGACAGCTACGAACAGTGCAGCGTGTATTATTATCTTCATTAGTATTAATTGGGCCATTTAGTCATGGATTGTTAAATTAATAGGTGGCTAAACCAGAGGTCTTGCACACAGAACATTCTCAAGTATAATTGCCTGCTTGAGAAAACCTTTTATAATCCCCATGGATATTTAACAATTTATGATTGATGCCTTACTTCATTTGTATTAGGGAAAGATGGCCTTTGCTGGATTATTATAATGTTTTAAAATACGCAGAATATACAGAAGAGAGGAGTTAAACAAGTATGACCTGTGTGCTCGGGCGCTATTGAAAGGTACGGGAGGCAAGGTGAAGAAATGTCAGTGAGAAATGTTTGAACACCATCGTTCATGTTGGGATGAATTTATTTAATTCTTTGGCCCAGATTTTGCTGGAGTGGGGCATCTCACGGCGTGTCCTGTTAGTTAGACTAGTTCGTGCACGTTTAGGTTTTAAAATGTTTTGCCCCGTAACTTGCTGGACGTGCGAGCTGATCACGGTGCAGCGAGGGCAATGGGGACCTTGGTGAGCAATGGCACTAATTGTCTATCTTCATCAATGAAATTTAAGGATTGAGAAATAAACACAGGAAGGACTGAGAACAAGGGTGAATTAGAGTCAAATCTGGTACAGAAAGAGAAATAAAGAGAGGGAAAGAAAGATTGGATTAAGAGAGAGGAAAAAAAGAGACATAAGGGAAAATTAAATTAAAAAATGTAAAATTTGACTTTTATAAATTCTCCTAAAACAATTCACTACCTGAAGGAATGAGATGCCACTCTTTTAATTGTTTACTTTCTGGGCCAGAGATGTTGATTGGCAGTAATTAACAATTATCACATCGTTAAAAGGGTAATTACGCCATTAATTATCAGCCCTAACTTTCTGTTGCGAGTTTAATGGGTAATTAATGTGCAAACGCAGCAACTTCATGAAACTCACGGGGAGGTTAAGGGCGAGATGCTGTTTTTGCGAAGCTAACGGCAGAGCGGCACAAATCGTCCAGCAATTTGTGGCAATTCTCAACTCACGGGGTAGCTCTTCCTCGCCACAAGTTGCTGGTCAATTTGCAAGTTAATAACAGTGAGCGTCATTCAGGTGCCATTATTTGCTCAACAAAATCTGGGCCATTATGTATAAATCAGGGTCAAATGACAATGATTGTATTCTTGAGTAAAGAATGAACTGTTCATATGAATATAACAAACAGCAATTCGTACTGTGCAGTTATTTCATTCCATTGCTGAGAAGTGCACCTTGTTGTTAATTTATAAGGTCTGTACCCACACAATATTTCTCCCAGAAGTTAATGAGGTGATTCTTTCCGCTGTTAAAATTTTGAAAATTAATTTTTTTGACTCGCACGGGTAGTTATTAAAGGCCAGCAATCTGAACTTAGCTAAAGATCAACTCTACTTATGAAGAGCAGGTTAGTGGTAATGGGATGTAAAGGATTACCTCAGACCTCTGGAATAGGTTCCAATCATTTCAGCCTAACTATAGTGTCATTGAGTCAGAATTTGATGTGTTGAAGTGTCACCCCAGGACATATAATCTAGGCCGACCGGTATAGTATTGAGAGAGCGCTGCATTGGCAGAGGTGCTGTGTTTTTCAGATGAGATGTTAAACTTCTGCCTGTTCAGTTGAGTGTGTCCGTAACTCAAACAATGTTCGACAAAGAAAGAACTTGCATTTATTATAGCACCTTTCATGACCTCAGGACCTCCCTAAGCGCATTACAGCCAATGAAGTACTCTGGAAGTGTAGTCACTGTTGTAATGTAGGAAACGCTACAGCCAATTTGCGCACAGTAATGTCCCACGAACAGCAATGAGATAAATGACCAGATAATCTGTTTTAGCGATGTTGGTCGAGGGATAAATATTGGCCAGGACACTGGGGAGAACTCCCCTGCTCTTCTTCAAAATAGTGCCGTGGATCTTTTACGTTCTCCTGAGAGGGCAGGCAGGGCCTCGGTTTAACGTCTCATCCAAAAGACAGTGCCTCCGACAGTGCAGTGCTTCCTCAGTACTGCACTGGGAGTGTCAGCCTAGATTACATGTTCAAGTCTCTGGAGTGGGGCTTGACCCCAAAAGCTTCTGACTCAGAGGCGAGAGTGCTACCACTGAGCCACAGCTGACACCTGTCACAAATGAAAGTAAAAGATCTCATGGCACTTTTCAAAGAAGATCAGGGAGTTTTGGTGTCCTGGTCAAGGTTTCTCCCTCAACCCAAACCAACAAAACGGATTAACTGGTCATTGCTGATCTCATCTGCTGGTTATGGGACTTGTGTCTGAGCTGTCTGAGCTTCCATGGAAGCTGTCAGCCCATCCCGGTGGGCGCCAGTGTGGTGTTCATGGTCCTGACTGTTCGCTCCATATTTGGTAGAATGATCTCCATGCTCTGCGTAATGCGTTGACTGAAGTTGGAGCTGGATTCCCCCATGCCCCAATCCAATCACTTCACACTTCCCTGCGTTAAATTTCATCTGCCACGTATCCTCTTGAAGTCCATCACTAGCCTCCTCACTGGTCACTACACTTCCAAGTTTTGTGACATCTACAAATTTTGAAATTGTGCCCTGTACACCCAAGTCCAAGTCATTAATGTATATCAAGAAAAGCAGTGGTCCCAGCACCGACCCCTCGGGAACACCACTGTACACCATTACTCTCTGTTTGCTGTCATTTAGCCAATTTTGTATCCATGCTGCCACTGCCCCTTTTATTCCATGGGCTTCAACTTTGATGACAAGCCTATTATGCGGCACCTTATCAAAAGCCTTTTAGAAGTCCATATACACCACATCAACCGCACTGCCCTCATCAACCCTCTCTGTTACCTCATCAAAAAACTCAATCAAGTTAGTTAAACACGATTTGCCTTTAACAAATCCATGCTGGCTTTCCTTAATCAATCCACACTTGTCCAAGTGACTATTAACTTTGTCCCAGATTATCGTTTCTAAAAGTTTCCCCACCACCGAGGTTAAACTGACTGGCCTGTAGTTGCTGGATTTATCCTTACTCCCTTTTTTGAACAAGGGTGTAACATTTGCAATTCTCCAGTCCTCCAGCACCATCCCCGTATATAAGGATGTTTGTAAGATTTTGGGTCAGTACCTCCGTAATTTCCACCCTTACTTCCCTCAGCAACCTAGAATGCATCTCATCTGGACCGGGTGACTTATCTACTTTAAGTACAGCTCGCCTTTCTAACACCTTTTTATCAATTCTTAGCCCATCCAGTATCTCAACTACCTCTTCTTTTATTGTGACAGTGCCAAGTGTGGTAATTTATGCCTGTTCACTACGTGAAATTTCTCCCAGAAGTGGAGCATGACACATCAGACAAGAAGTTGGCCAATTCTTCACTCAGAGTGACAAGACTCCGCGTCATGTCTCCCCTCTCGTTGCTCCTCTAAACCTCCTAACCAGGTGGTTAAATTGTGCTTATTCCCCCCTTTGCTGGGGGCGGGGTGGGGGGAGAAACAGGAGCTCCTGTTTTTGTCAATGTAGTTACGGCCTAGAAATCCATTTGGACCCGAAAACAGGCAGGCAAGGGGGCGGAGGCGGGGCCTGCACTGCACAGGTCTGTCCGTGTTCGTCGAGGACCTGCTCTTGTAGCCACAGTATTTATGTGGCTGGTCCAGTTAAGTTTCTGGTCAATGGTGACCCCCAGGATTTTGATGGTGGGGGATTTGGTGATGGTAATGCCGTTGAATGTCATGGGGAGGTGGTTAGACTCTCTCTTGTTGGAGATGATTATTGCCTGGCACTTGTCTGGCGCGAATGTTACTTGCCACTTATGAGCCCAAGCCTGGATGTTGTCCAGGTTGCTGCATGCGGGCACGGACTGCTTCATTATCTGAGGGGTTGAGAATGGAACTGAACACTGTGCAATCATCAGCGAACGTCCCCATTTCTGATCTTATGATGGAGGGAAGGTCATTGATGAAGCAGCTGAAGATGGTTGGGCCTAGGACACTGCCCTGAGGAATTCCTGCAGCAATGTCCTGGGGCTGAGATGATTGGCCTCCAACAACCACTACCATCTTCCTTTGTGCTAGGTATGACTCCAGCCACTGGAGAGTTTTCCCCCTGATTCCCATTGACTTCAATTTGGCTCCTTGGTGCTACACTCGGTCAAATGCTGCCTTGATGTCAAGGGCAGTCACTCTCACCTCACCTCTGGAATTCAGCTCTTTTGTCCATGTTTGGACCAAGGCTGTAATGAGGTCTGGAGCCGAGCGGTCCTGGCGGAACCCAAACTGAGCATCGGTGCGCAGGTTATTGGTGAGTAAGTGCCGCTTGATAGCACTGTCGACGACACCTTCCATCACTTTGCTGATAATTGAGAGTAGACTGATGGGGCGGTAATTGGCCGGATTGGACTTGTCCTGCTTTTTGTGGACAGGACATACCTGAGCAATTTTCTGCATTGTCGGGTAGATGCCAATGTTGTAGCTGTACTGGAACAGTTTGGCTAGAGGCGCGGCTAGTTCTGGAGCACAAATCTTCAGCACTACAGCCAGGATACTGTCAGGGCCCATAGCCTTTGATGTATCCAGTGCACTCAGCTATTTCTTCATATCATGTGGAGTGAATCGAATTGGCTGAAGACTGGCTTCTGTGATGGTGGGGATATCGGGAGGAGCCGAGATGGATCATCCACTCAGCACTTTTGGCTGAAGATGGCTGCAAACACTTCAGCTTTGTCTTTTGCACTCACGTGCTGGACTCCGCCATCATTGAGGATGGGGATGTTAACAGAGCCTCCTCCTGCCGTTAGTTGTTTAATTGTCCACCACCATTCACAACTGGATGTGGCAGGACTGCAGAGCTTTGATCTGATCCATTGGTTGTAGAATTGCTTAGCTGTCTCCATAGCATGTTGCTTCCACTGTTTAGCATGCATGTAGTCCTGAGTTGTAACTTTACCAGGTTGGCACCTCATTTTTAGGTACGCCTGGTGCTACTCCTGGCATGCTCTTCTACACTCCTCATTGAACCAGAGTTGATCCCCTGGCTTGTTGGTAATGGTAGAGTGAGGAATATGCCGGGCCATGAGGTTACAGATTGTGCTGGAATACAATTCTGCTGCTGCTGATGCCCCACAGCGCCTCATGGATGCCCAGTTTTGAGCTGCTAGATCTGTTCTGAATCTATCCCATTTAGCACGGTGATAGTGCCACACGTTGGATGGTATCCTCAGTGCGAAGACAGGACTTCATCTCCAAGAGGACTGTGCGGTGGTCACTCCTACCAATACTGTCATGGACAGATGCATCTGCGACAGGTAGATTGGCGAGGACGAGGTCAAGGAGGTTTTTCCCTTGTGTTGGTTCGCTCACCACCTGCCGCAGGCCCAGCCGGGAAATTGAGGCTACAAGCCAGGAACTTGGGTCTATAGGCCAGGAAATTGAAGCTTCAGACCTAAAAATTGAGGCTACAGGCCAGGAAATTGGAGCTACAAGCCTAGAACTTGTGGTTACAAGCCAGGAATTGAAGCGGGAGAGGGGGGCGGTGGGGCGTGGAGGCACAGGGATCAATCCCCGCACCAGAATGATGGGGTCCAAGATGCTCCACCAATAATGGGCCTCAGGGTCTCATTAATGTCGAGCCGGTGAGCTGCAGACAGTAACAGATAAATTGTTAGAGGGGATCAGGAAAGGGCGGGGGTGGGGAAGCGAGTGGGTCGGGAGGTAGCGGTAGGTGAGGGGTGGGGGGGGGGATGGGAGGGAGCTAGCGTTGGCTATGTGGCAGAATTTGTCGGCCATAGTTTTGTAGTCCTAGCTCTGGACCTGCCTTTACTACCAGTGAAGCTCCCACTGGCAATGGAGATTCTCAAAATTGCCCCTGGTGACGACTCTTTTGAAGGCAGTTTACGTGTAATAATAATATTTACATCAGATAGATCAATCTTTTCCTTTTGCCACTTAAAATTATGCGTAGCTGGATGGGTGATCTCAATGGGCCAAATTTCGGTCAAGTTCAGGATGTTTTAGACTTAGCCCAGATGAGGTCATGACTGGTGAGAACCTTATTCAAGAGGCAGTGGACATTTTGCGCAGTGAGGCGGAGGGGATGGGTAGAAGGAGAGACTTCCAGAGGAGGGAGCGGGAGGCTGGAGGGAGGGAGAGAGGGACAGGAAAGAGGTTTGCAACAGGAGAGGGAGGTAGGTGAGAGTTGTGCCCTCTGGAAAGTAATGAGGCAGTACGGGGTTCTGCCCTCTGGACAATAATGAGGCAGTACGGGGTTGTGCCCTCTGGGGATTAATGTGGGAGTACGGGGTTGTGCCCTCTGGGGACTAATGAGGCAATACAGGGTTGTGCCCTCTGGACAGTAATGAGGGAGTACAGGGTTGTGCCCTCTGGACAGTAATGAGGGAGTACAGGGTTGTGCCCTCTGGACAGTAATGAGGGAGTACAGGGTTGTGCCCTCTGGACAGTAATGAGGCAGTATGGGGGTTGTGCCCTCTGGAGAGTAATGAGGCAATATGGGGTTGTGCCCTCTGGAGAGTAATGAGGCAGTATGGGGTTGTGCCCTCTGGAGAGTAATGAGGCAATACGGGGTTGGGCCCTCTGGACAGTAATGAGGCAATATGGGGTTGTGCCCTCTGGAGAGTAATGAGGCAGTATGGGGTTGTGCCCTCTGGAGAACTGAGACAGGGCGTGGCAGAGGGTGCCTCAATTAGAGCTCAGTGTACCAAGGGGCACATGATGCGGTGAGAGAAACTGAGATGAGAGGGACCAAGAAAAAGTTGGGGGGGGGCGCGAGGGTACAAGAGGAGGATAAAGCGGAAAAGGAAGAAAGCTCACAGGGAGGGAGGGGAGCTTGCGTCTGGGGCAGAAGCCAAAGCACACAAGCAGGTAGGCACAGAGCAATGTCTCTACCTCACATGTACAAACAGAATGACTCACACATGATGTTCACGGTGAGTGACGAACAACGTCTCATCCCTGGTGATTGATCACAAACTGGGAAGCAGATGCGGTGAAACATATAAATTACGGATACCTTAGGGAGTGGCATCAGGTGTTTTTATTTTCAAACTTTTCATTGTATGTACTGTAAAAATGTTCAGTATAATGGGGAGTTCTTTATCCAGCATCCACAGCGGCAGAGAAACCTCTCTATCCCCGGGAGAGAGCCGTGCCAGCATTCAATCCCAGAGAAACCTCTCTATCCCCGGGAGAGAGCCGTGCCAGCATTCAATCCCAGAGAAACCTCTCTATCCCTGGGTCAGGGCTGTGCCAGCATTCAATCCCAGAGAAACCTCTCTATCCCCGGGACAGGTTGTTCCTTCATCATCGCTGGGTCAAAATCTTGGAACTCCCGACCTAATAGCACTGTGGGAGAACTCATTTGATTTCTGCTTGGTGGGGCCCACGCCCGGCCCAGAGGCAGCTGAAGACGCGGCCGCCAATGGTGGAGCGATGAAAATCGGGGATGCGTGAAAGGCCAGAATTGGAGGAGCGCGGAGATCTCGGAGGGTTGCAGGCTGGAAGGAGGTTACAGAGATAGGGAGGGGCGAGGCCATGGAGGGATTTGTGTGAAATAAGTTGAGCGAGAGGCTACTCCAGCTGTGAGAGGCCCATTGAGTGAAAAGTTGACAATGAATTTGAACCGAGAGAGGGTACTGGAGTGGGACTTGAACCCATGACCTTCTGACTCAGGAACAAACATGCTACCGCTGAGGCAAAGCCGAGACAGAGTGGGAAAGAATACAAGACCAACTGTCTGATAACCCACCTTATCAAGGGCCCACGACAATAAATAATTTAGCAGCAGGCTACGACAACCACAACAACTTGCATTTATATAGCACCTTTAACATAATAAAACGTCCCAAGGCGCTTCACAGAAGTGATTATCAAACAAAATTTGACACCAAGCCACATAAAGAGATATTAGGATGTAACCAAAGCTTGGTCAATTACATAGGTTTTAAGGAGTGTCTTACAGGAGGAGAGAGAGGTAGCGAGGCGGAGAGGTTCAGGGAGGGAATTCCAGAGCTTAGGGCCTAGGCAGCTGAAGGTACGGCCGCCAATGGTGGAGCGATTAAAATTGGGGATGCGCAAGAGGCAGGAATTGGAGGAGTGCAGAGACCTCAGTTGGGAGCGGGGGGGGGGGGTTGTAGGGCTGGAGGAAGTCACAGAGATAGGGAGGGGCCATGGAGGGATTTGAAAACAAAGATGAGAATTATAAAATCGAGGCGTTGGTGAACTGGGAGCCAATGTAGGTCAGCGGTAGATGAACATAATCCATTTGAACAATCAACTGTCTCACAGGACTAAACTCTTGTCATTTAGTACTGATAGCTGCTCCCTAGGAGATCAGCAGTTAACTGTATTAAAGAAGCCAGCTGGTTGCAAAGAAGCTAGAGCTGTGGTTCCCCCTGGCCTGCTGTAATCATTACTTTACTCTAACATGGTTCATTGATGTCTTAACAGATATGTAACTCAAGCGTGCTGAGTTTAGTCTCTGCATACTCTTAAATCTCCTGAAGCATCTCTTCAGGCGAATCTGTCATGGTGGATCAAATAGTCTTGAACTGCATTTCTTAACTTAACACCTGTGTTAGGATGTACAACTAGCAGTTTCCCCACTAAATGTCCTCTATTAAGCTGCCATTTGCTGTGTGGTTCACTCAGATGAGACTTCATGGCATAAGAAATCTGGACAATATATTTGGAGCTGGATTAGGAATTCTTGGGGCCTTAGGCACCATGAACATTGAGGACCCCTCCACCTCCTCCCCGCACAACCCCCCCCCCACCCCGCCCCCCGCCTCCTGACCCCTGACCCATTAAAACACAAACATGTTGCAAAATGCATGAAAGAAAGAACTTGCATTTATATAGCACCTGTCAGGATCTAAGGAAGTCCCCGAGCACTTTACAGCCAATGAAGTACTTTTGAAGTGTAGTCACTGTTGTAATGTAGGAAACACAGCAGCCAATTTGCACACAGCAAGATCCCATAAACAACAATGACCAGATAATCTGTTCTTTTTTAGATGTTGATCGAGGGATAAATGTTGACCAAGATACCAGGGAGAGCCCCCCTGCTGTTCTTCGGAATAATGCCATGGGATCTTTTATGTCCACCTGAGAGGGCAGACGGGGCCTCGGTTTAACATCTCATCCAAAAGACGGCACCTCCAACAGTGCAGAACTGAGGTGAGCTATAGCACCTCTGCTTCCCCCAGATGAGATCAGTTTACTCCGCACAAACGAGGGATTGAACCTGGATCTGAACGGTTCAGGGCCACTTCTAAGAGAGGTAAACGCAGGGGAACATTTAGGCAATAATGATCACAACATAATAAGGTTTAAAACAAAGATTGAGAAAGACATAAATAAGACAAAGACAAAAGTAATAGATTGGAAAGAAGCTAATTATGAGGGAATGAGAATGGAACTAGGGAAGGTGAACTGGAAAATAAATTGACAGACAAAGAAATCGAACAGCAGTGGGTAATACTTAAAACGGTGATCAATGGAGTTCCAGAATCCCACTAACAAGCAAGAGCAAACTAGCCAATAATGAAACACCATGGATGAATAAAGAGATAAGGGTAGAATTGAAACTAAAGAAAAAGGCATACACTAAGTACATAGACAATAAAGGAGAGGATGACAATAGGGAATATGGAGAGGTCAGGAAAGAAGTCAAAAGAACAATTAGGAAAGCAAAGAGTAACTTTGAGATTACATTATCAAGGAATATAAAAAGAAATAGTAAAGTATTCTACAGAAACATAAATAACAAAAGAAAAATCAGGATTGGATTGGTCCACTAAGGGATACACAAAATAAACTCACAGGTAACAACAGCGAAATGGCAGAAATATTGAATCGTTACTTTGCCTCCGTATTTACCAGGGAGACTAACAAGGTGGGCAGGACATTAGAAGAAGAGATTGAAAAAGGTATAAAGACATTTAAAATAGAAAGGGGGGAGATAATTGATAAATTAATTAAACTTGGAGAGGATAAAATCTCTGGTCCGGATGGATTGCACCAGCGCGGTTAGGGAGGAGACAACAGATGCACTATTACATATATATAAAATTTCATTAGAAAAGGGAATAGTGCCAAAGGACTGGCGGACAGCTAATGTTATTGCTATATTTAAAAAGGGAGACAGAATAAATCCAGGGAACTATAAACCAGTTAACTTACATTGGTGGTAGGAAAGATAATGGATTTTTTATTCAAAGATGTAATAGAAAAACATCTAGAAAACTAAAATATAATAAAGAATATTCAGTAGGATTTCAGAAGAGAAAGTCATGAATTCTTTGAAGAAGTAACGGAAAGGACAGTCGATGTAATATATTTGGATTTTCAAAAGGCCTTCGATAAAGTACCACATTGTATACTCATGACTAAGGTCAGAGCATGTGGAGTCAGGGGACAAGTAGCAGAATGGATAGCAAGCTGGCTACAAAACAGAAAACAGAGAGTAGGGGGTTAAAGTAATTACTCAGACTGGCAAAAGGTGGGAAATGGTGTTTCACAAGGATCAGTGCTGGGACCACTGTTGGTTACTATTTATATAAACGATTTGGACTCGGGAATTGGAAGGACAATTTCAAAATTTGCAGATGACACCAAATTGGGCGGTATAGTTAATACTGAGGAGGACTGAGGAAAAATACAAGAAGACATTAATAAACTTGCCAAATGGGCATGTAATTGGCAAATAAATTTCAATATAAGTGTGAGGTGGTGCAATTTGTTAGGAAGAATAAGGAGGCCACATATTACTTGGATATTTAGAGTCTAAATGGGGTAGAGGAGCAAAGGGATCTAAGGGTTCAGATACACAAGTCACTAAAAGTAGCGACGCAGGTTAATAAGATCATAAAAAAAGCAAATAAAGCACTAGGGTTCATTTCTAGACGGATAGAATTGAAAAGCAGAGAAGTTATGTTAAACTTGTATAGAATCTTGGTTAGACCACATTTAGAGTACTGTGAACAGTTCTGGTCTCCATACTATAAAAAGGATATAGAGGCACTGGAGAAGGTGCAAAAAATATTTACAAGGGTGATACGAGAACTAAAAGGTAATAACTATAAGGAAAGATTGAACAGGCTGGGGCTCCATTTTCTAGAAAAGAGAAGGCTGAGGGGTGACCTGATAGAGGTCTTTAAAATTATGAAAGGTTTGATCGGGTAGATGTAGAGAAGATGTAGTGAGGGAGACCAAAACTAGGGGTCATAAATATAAGATAGTCACTAATAAATCCAAAAGGGAATTCAGAAGAAAGTTCTTTACCCAGAGAGTGGTGAGAATGTGGAACTCGCTACCTCAAGGAGTAATTGAGGAGAATAGCATAAATGCATTTAAGGGGAAGCTAGATAAACACATGAGGGAGAAAGGAATAGAAGGATATGCTGATAGGGTTAGATAAAGAGGGATGGCAGGAGGCTTGTGTGGAGCATAAACACCGGCATAGACCAGTTGGGCCGAATGGCCTGTTTCTGTGTTGTACATTCTATGCAATTCTATGTAACAGTATCCACTGAGCCATCAGGAGCATTTCAAGTCATGTATAATAATCATAATGTGTGTAAGCATGATGCAGAGCAGTATCCACCATATTGGTAAAGGCATCAAAAGATGCGTCCGGGGCCAGTGCCTGAAACGGTTGTTAGGCTCCTTTGCATATTCAAATCAGAGGCCTAGCGCATGTTTGATGCCTCCTTTACCAGGTCGGCTGTGTTCAGGAAAACCTGGTCTACACTCGGCCTAACCGATGACCCTTAAAGGGACCGCTGCACGTTGCCACATAAAGATAAGGTTTTAACAAATATCTGAATGTGGAGCCGGGGGTTGCTGTAATATCCAAGAGTACGCCCACTGTAGAGTGTTATGTTGCCCTCCGTGCTGTAACGATTAGCCTCTTCAATGCCAATCCTTGGCTATTACATCTGAAAGTCTTGCAATGAATAAATCGTTACGGTTGCAGTGATTGGGACATATATAACATAATAAATGTTGTTATGATCTGGAATGCACTGCCTGAAAGGGTGGTGGAAGCAGATTCAATAATAACTTTCAAAAGGGAATTAGATAAATACTCGAAAAAGAAAAATTTGTAGGGCTATGGGGAAAAAGCAGGAGGGGGGTGGGACTAATTGGACAGCACTTTCAAACAGCCGGCAGAGGCATGATGGGCCGAATGTCCTCCTTCTGTGCTGCATGATTCTATGAATACCTCATTGCAAATAAATTAAAAATAAATGACTGTACAGTTGCTGTTATTGTTATTGCTACTTAAAACCGCTTGAATTGAAAGATAATTTACAGTTAGACACTGTTTTGCACTCAAAACAGCATGTGCAGATTGGTTTCCTATCCTCCCCTGACTGTTTTAACTCCGCAAATTAGGTCAAAGGGCAATCACTCCTGCTGTATTATGTCAGACACAATTTCATAGATTGTACTTCTCCTGAATGAGCTTGATTCAATTATTTGTACATCTTCCTTGATCCCGTGAATCAATTTAATTCCGGATATATGTGGCAGATTAATTTGGAACAAAAAAAAGAACCTACACACACTTCAATTGCAGCGAGGTTTAATCCACTTCTGTCGACTGGTAATTTGAGGCACTCGAACGTGTTTAGTTTGTTATCTCTCTGGAAGAGGATCTATAGAATACGACAGCACCTCTGCACCAGTTTAGTACAAAAGGATCTTGGCCAGTTATTACAAAAAATTACAAAGAATGTACAGCACAGAAACAGACCATTCGGCCCAACTGGTCCATGCTGGTGTTTATGCTCCACATGAGCCTCCTCCCTCCCTTCTTCATCTAATCCTATCAACATATCATTCTATTCCTTTCTCCCTCATGTGTTTATCTAGCTTCCCCTTAAATGCATCTATGTTATTCGCCTCAACCACTCCATGTGGTAGCGAGTTCCCCTTTCTCACCACTCTTTGGGTAAAGAAGTTTCTCTTGAATTCCTCATTGGATTTATTAGTGACTATCTTATATTTATGGCCCCTAGTTCTGGTCTCCCCTGGAAGTGGAAGCATCTTCTCTACATCTACCCTATTAAACCTTTTCATAATCTTAGAGACCTCGATCAGGTCACCCCTCAGTCTTTTTTCTAGAGAAAAGAGCCCCAGCCTGTTCAATCTTTCCTGATAGTTATAACCTCTCATTTCTGGTATCATCCTAGTAAATTAAGTATATGAGTGAGGGCTCTATCTTTGGTATTGAGCTTTGATTTTCCCGGGTTAGAGTGTTACTCTGTATTTTTATGATATGTTCATTGTAGCAGGCACAGCTTTGGGGCAATAGTTCTGTGAAAATATGCCACTGACTACATGGTTGGCCTTCAAGAGGCTGATTATTACAGACACAAAGAAGTTGCATTTATATAGCGCCTTTCATGACTTCAGGACATCCCAAACTGCTTTACAGTCAATAAAGTGCTTTTGAAGTGTAGTCATTGTTGTAATGTAGGAAACGCAGCAGCCAATTTCCCACAAACAGCAATGAAATAAATGACCAGATAATCTGTTTTAGATTTTGGTTGAGGAAGAAATATTGGCCAGGACACCAGGGAGAACTCCCCTGCTCTTCTTCAAAATAGTGGCCGTGGGTTCATTTACATCCACCTGAGAGGGCAGATGGGGCCTCGGTTTAACATCTCATCCGAAAGACGGCACCTCCGACAGTGCAGCACTCCCTCAGTACTGGCACTGGAGTGTCAGCCTAGATTTTGTGCTCAATTCCCTGAAGTGGGACTCCAGTAAGGAGTCAGCAGACCCGAGTTATAAAGCTGGTTCTGGCTCATTCTCTGGCCAACCAAAGCTGCATCCAAATACTGGATAGATTTTAATAAAGAGCTAATAGGACAGCTAAACATTAAATTTAGTTTTCCATCTTTTTTTTAACATTTCTCAGCCTGACCAACTGACTGTTCTGGGAACTTTTTAAAGTGACTTGCGAATACGTCAACACCATAAAGGTGTCAGCCTTGGTCCAGTGGGTATCACTCTTACCTTTGAGTCAGAAAGTTGTGGGTTCAAGTCCCATTCCAGAGCTTGAGCATATAATCGCTTCTCGGCCTTTTGGCTAAGATCAAGTGTGTTCCTATTAGGGCTTATTTGGATCTGAGCGGATCGGAACGCTGGCTGCGATCTCATTGGTCGATTCGTGTGCTGGCTCCACCCCTAAATTTGCATAGGGATGACATCAATACTTCAACGGCAGGGAAGGGCACCCGGGCACTAGGCCATGGTGTGCCAAACACCGTCAGCGTGACGGTAGAGACAGTTGAAAGTGTTATGCCGATGGATCGTGCGTTTTCCGTGAAATGTGTTTTGGTCGAGTGCTGTGGATTCAAAGTAGCGGACATTTTCTGCCTTCAGGATTTCCCTCGAAGCGGATACTTTGATGTCACCTTTAAGACCGTCGCTGGATGCCAGAAGTTTCTTCAGGTCTTCGAGGAGAAGGGGAGCGAAGGACCGCTGGCGATTCTCACTGCGGAGCCGCTCTTCACCCTCCCAACGCAGAGGAATCGGAAGCTGATTGTACACATGTACAACCCACACGTCCCGGTCGCCGATGTGCTGACGTTCCTCGCCAGATACGTCGACGGGGCGGAGAACAGCGTCGATGTCACCGACCAGTTCGGGATCTGGACCAGCAAGAGGGAGGTCACGGCAACGTTGAGAGTGGACGCCCACGGCAACATCCTCCACCCCACCCCGCCTCCAGCTTCGCCATCGGAGGAAGTCGAGGGTACATCACGTACGTGGGGCAACCCAGAGTCTGTCGCACCTGCGGCAAATCCGGCCACGTGGGGGCCTCCTGCACTGCAACCGTCTGCAAGAACTGCAAGCAGGAAAGGCACCAGACTAAGGACTGCAAGGAGAGCAAGCGCTGCAACCTGTGCGGGGAGGATGACCATCTCTACAGGGTCTGCCCCGAACGCAACCTCAGCTACGCCCAGGCGGCCAAGAGCAACACAGCGGAGGAGGAGAGGGCAACAAGCAAGGCTGCCCCAAAGAAGGCCAAGAACCCTCGCCCCGCCGCGACCCCCTCCGAGAAGACCCCGACCCAGGAAGACAAGGAGCGAGGAAAGGGTCAAGCCGAAAACTGCCAGACCCCGACACCCAGCTCCGAGCCTCCCCACCAGACGACAGAGTCCATGGACGAGGAGGCAGCAGAGGAAGAATGGCAGCTGGTGAGCAAGAAGAACAGAAAGAGGAAGCCAGAGGAAAGGAAACGAGCTCCTGCCGACACTGCAACCAGGGGTAAAAGAGCGCTCGAGTCACAGTCGGACTGCAGCGACTACCCCGTGTCTGACGAGGAGGGACGACAGGAGCGAAGCAGTCAGGCGTCCCACCGAAAGCGGCAAAACGTCCAAGGTGACACCGACGCGATCGACAGCCCCCATCGCCAGAACACTGGGAGCGACAACGCCTCCAGCACCCTCCAGCTCCGGGGACGCCGGCAGCAGCGTAGTACCCAGCGCACACCAGCTCCGGGACACCGGGAGCAGCACCGCAGAGAGCAAAGAACGGCTCCGGGAAACCGGAGCAGCAACGAGGAGCCCCAACCGATCGAGGATCGCACGGACTCTTCACCCGACACCAGGCCGCCGATGTCACCCCGGCGGAACGACGACCCCCTCTCTGAGGCAGAACAGGACTCGTACCTCAGCTCAGGGAGCGTGGAACACTTTGCACAGATCACCGGGATGCAGGGACACGGCCAAGAGCTGGAAACAGCAAACGGACTGTCGGGTGAGACTTTAAACTGTTGTTAAAATGGGTGCGAAAGTCGCATCTATTAACGTGCGTAGCGTTAAATGCACTGCGCGATGTGTGTCGACCTTGGACTACCTGGCCAAGGTCAAGAGCGACCTGCTGTTCTTGCAGGAGTGCGGCCGCACCTCAGCAATTACCGGCAATGGTCGCAGCGGTGGGCCCACGGGCCGTCGATCTGGTCGGGAGGCAACGATTGCCGTGCCTCCGGCCTGGGGATTCTGCTGCGGGGGGGCAACTTCGCCATCACCGAAGTAAAGGAGGTGGTGGGGGGCCGTCTCCTCGTAGCAGACGTAATGTACAAAAACGCTCCGCTCCGACTGATCAACGTGTACGCCCCGGCTCTGAGGGGCGAGCGGCTGGCCGTCTTCCAGCAGCTCCCACTGCTGCTGGTGCTGTCCAGGCTGGTCATTCTCGGCGGTGACTTCAACTGCATCATCGATGCGGCTGGACGATCTGGCAGAGCCGACAGCAAACTGGACACCACGTCCAAACTCCTGATGGAAGCGGTGAAAGACGTCAAGCTGTGCGACGTCTTCAGCAACCCTGCAGACAGAGCGGCGCGTCAATACACCTGGTCCAGACCAGACGGGTCCGTCCGTTCCAGGATAGACTTCCTGTTTGTGTCCCCAAAGCTCAAGGTCAGACCCACCAAGGTCACACCGGTGTTCTTCTCTGACCACTGCCTCCTCCTGGCCGACTGTCACGTTCAGGACGATCAGAGAGTGGGCAGGGGGACATGGAAGCTGAACGTGAAACTGTTGACCCCGGGAAACATTGAGGAACTGACGAGGGATTACAAAGGTTGGAGAACCATAAAGCCTCTCTTTGATTCCCCAGTGCGCTGGTGGGAAGCCATCAAGGCGAACATCAAGAGGTTCTTCATCCTCAAAGGTGTTCAGAAGGCGAGAGAGAGGCAGAGGGAAACGTCCCCACTCCAGTAAAGCATGCAGAATCTTCTCCTGCTGCAGTCGATGGGGATCGATGTGGGGGAGGAAGTCAGAGGTGAAGGACCAGCAAGCCTCGCTCTTTGCCTCTGAGGCCTCCAAGATCATCTTCCGGTCCAGAGTCCGCTCCGTGGAGCAGGACGAGACTTGCTCGCGCTTCTTCTTCCAAAAGGTGCACAGAGAGAGCTCTGTGATCAGCAGCCTGAGGGAAGAGGATGGCTCGGTCACGTCCTCGCAGCCAGACATACTGAGGATCTGCAAATCCTTTTATGCCGGACTGTACGACGCGAAGCCCACAGACAGCGTGGCCTCCCAGTCCTTCTTGTCGTCTATCACGGAGGTTCTAGACGACAGCAAGCGGGAGAGTCTGGATCACCCGCTAACTCTGGACGAACTGACAAAGGCCGTCCGTTCCTTCGAGAAGAGTAAGACTCCCGGAAGCAACGGCTTACCGGTGGAGTTGTACTTAACGTGGACTAAAAAATTCTGTCCAAGGTCATCGCCAATCGGGTCAAGTCAGCCCTGGAGGTGGTGATCCACCCCGATCAGACCTGCGCCGTACCCGGCAGGAAGATCTCTGATAGCCTGGCGCTAGTCAGGGATACGATCGCCTACGTACAGGACAGGGGGGTGAACACCTGCCTGATCAGCCTGCACCAGGAGAAGGCCTTTGACAGAATATCCCACACGTACATGATGGACGTTGTCTCCAAAATGGGGTTTAGGGAGAGAATCTGAAATTGGATCCAACTGCTCTACACAAACATCAGTAGCGCCGTTTCAATCAATGGGAGGGAATGAGAAAGCTTTCCGATCAAATCTGGAGTCAGGCAGGGCTGTCCTCTCTCCTCCGTCTTGTTTGTGTGTTGCATCGAACCCTTTGCCGAGTCCATCAGGAGGGATGCGGGCATAAGAGGTGTGGCTATCCCAGGCAGCGGAGGCACTCAGGTCAAGGCCTCCCTGTACATGGACGACGTCGCCGTCTTTTGCTCGGATCAGCTGTCGGTCCGCAGATTGATGAGCATCTGCGACCAGTTCGAACTGGCCTCGGGGGCCAGGGTAAATCGTAGCAAAAGCGAGGCCATGTTCTTTGGGAACTGGACCGACCGATCCTTTGTCCCCTTCACCGTCAGGTCGGATTACCTGAAGGTTCGGGGGGGCCGGGGCATGCACCAAAAACTGGGAGGAACGGATTGCCAAGGTTAAGCAGAAACTGGGACTGTGGGATCGACGATCCCTCTCGATCGTGGGCAAGAACCTGGTCATCAGGTGCGAGGTGCTCTCGGTGTTGCTGTACGTGGCGCAGGTCTGGCCCATACCTCGCTCCTGCGGTGCGACAGTCACCCGAGCCATCTTCCACCTTATCTGGAGATCAAAAATGGACCGTGTCCGCAGGGACACGATGTACAAATCTCCAGAGAAAGGGGGGAAAGGCGTGCCCAACGTGGCCCTCATCCTGATGGCCACCTTTGTGTGCGGCTGCATCAAGCTGTGCGTAGACCCTCGGTTCGCAAACACAAAGTGTCACCACGTGCTGATGTTCTACCTGTCCCCGGTGTTGAGAAGGATGGGCCTGGCCACGCTGCCAAGGAACGCTCCGTCCAGTTGGACCGTTCCACCCCACCTGTCCTTCGTGGAAAAGTTTGTGCAGAAAAACACCTTTGACCACAAGGCGATCAGCAAGTGGTCCGCACGTAATGTCCTCGAGACCCTGCGGGAAAAGGAGATGGTGGATCCTGTCGGTTGGTTCCCCGAGCAGACTATCAATGTCATTTGGCAGAACGCCTCATTGCCAGAGCTGTCAAACAAGCACCAAGACCTATCTTGGCTGGTGGTGAGAAGGGCCCTTCCCGTCAGATCCTTCATGCACTCCCAGACTCTCAGTGCTACTGCGCGCTGTCCCCGAGGAGGCTGCGGTGGAGACGAGACCGTCACCCATCTCCTTCTGGAATGTGCCTTTGCAAAGAAGGTCTGGAGAGAGATGCAGTGGTATCTGTCCGGGTTCATCCCGAGTAGTTCCGTAACACAGCATTCTGTGCTCTACGGGCTGTTCCCGGGGATGCACACCGAGACAGACATCAACTGCTGCTGGAAGACCATCAACTCGGTGAAAGACACCCTTTGGTCTGCCCGAAACTTGCTGGTCTTCCAGTTCAAGGAGCTGTCCTCGACCGAGTGTGGCAGACTGGCACATTCCAAGGTTAAGCAGAAACTGGGACTGTGAGATCGACGATCCCTCTCGATCTTGAGCAAAAACCTGGTAATCAGGTGCGAGGTGCTCTCGGTGTTGCTGTACGTGGCGTAGGTCTGGCCCATCCCTCTTCTAAGCTCTAGTGAATACAGGTCTACTCGACCCAATCTCTCCTCATACATCAGTCCTGCCATCCCAGGAATCAGTCTGGTAAACCTTCGTTGCACTCCCTCCATGGCAAGGACAGATAAGGAGACCAAAACTGCACACAATACTCTAGATGTGGTCTCACCAAGACCCTGTATAACTGCAGTAAGACATCCCTGCTCCTGTACTCAAATCTTCTTGCAATGAAGGCCAAAATACCTCTCGCCTTCCTAACTACTTGCTGCACCTGAATGCTCGCTTTCAGCGACTGATGTACAAGGACACCCAGGTCTCGTTGCACCTCCCCTTTTCCCAATCTATCACCATTCAGATAATAATCTGCCTTTCTGTTTTTACAACCAAAGTGGATAACCTCACATTTATCCACATTATACTGCATCTGCCATGTTCTTGCCCACTCACCCAACTTGTCTAAATCACATTGGAGCCTCTTTGCATCCTCCTCACAGCTCACATTCCACCCCAGCTTTGTGTCATCTGCGAACTTGGAAATGTTACATTTAGTTCCCTCATCCAAATCATTGATATATATTGTGAATAGCTGGGGCCCAAGCACTGATCCCTGTGGTACCCCACTAGTCACTGCCTGCCACCCGGAAAAAGACCCGTTTATTCCTACTCTCTGTTTCCTGTCTGTCAACCAATTCTCAATCCATGCCAGTATATTCCCCCCAATCCCATGTGCTATAATTTTGCACACTAACCTCTTGTGTGGGACTTTATCAAAAGCCTTCTGAAAATCCAAATACACCTCATCCACTGGTTCTCCCCTATCCATTCTACTAGTTACATCCTCAAAAAACTCCAGTAGATTTGTTAAGCATGATTTCCCTTTCATAAACCCATGCTGACTTTGTCCAATCCCATTAATGCCTTCCAAGTGTTCTGTTATCACATCTTTTATAGTAGACTCTAGCATTTTCCCCACTACTGATGTTAGGCTAACTGGTCTGTAATTCCCTGTTTTTTCTCTCCCTCCTTTTTTAAATAGTGAGGTTACATTTGCCACGTTCCAATCTGTAGGAACTGTTCCAGAGTCTATAGAATTTTGGAAGATGATCACCAATGCATCCACTATTTCCAGGGCCACTTCCTTTAGTACTCTGGGATGTAGATTATCAGGCCCTGGGGATTTGTCAGCCTTTAGCCCCATTAATTTCCCTAGCACTTTTTTTTACTAATACTGGTTTCCTTCAGTTCCTCCCTCTCACAAGACCCTTGGTTCCCTAACATTTCTGGAAGTCCCTTGCATGTTCCTAGGTAGTTCAGTAGCCAATCTCCCTCCCTCTACTCATGCTGTGAGAGGGTAAACCTGTGTCATAACTCGGTTGATTGACCACCCACTGTGTCACTATCTTCTCAAACTAAAATTTTCTGTCGTGAGATGGTATTCGCGTTAAACATAGAAACATAAAAAATAGGAGCAGGAGTAGGCCATTTGGCCCTTCGAGCCTGTTCCACCATTCAATATGATCATGGCTGATCCTCTATCTCAATACCATATTCCTGCTCTCTCCCCATACACCTTGATGCCTTCTGTGTCTAGAAAATGCCTTCTGTGTCTGGAAAAGCAAGAACTGGGATGACTGATCGTGGGAGGACAATACCTCGGTAAATTTTTTAATTGCTCAAAGAGTTTTTTCAATTTTAGCAATGGCTCCAGGCTCCATTTTTATTTTGCATTCAGCTGAAAGTCTCCCTGTGTGTTCCCTTCTCATTAAGGTAACTTGACAGAAAATAAGTACGTTCACATCGTTGAGGATTGTGGACCAAAAACCAACCTCTTGAAATGACTTATTTGCTGGGCAGGTGGCTGTTGGCCCGTTAATATTTAATTTTTTTTTAACGAGCATCTTCTGTTGTTTGAACGTTCTCAGATCTTCTTTCCTGATTCATCAAGTTGACTGTGGGTGTAATGAACTTCACGTGTACCTAACTGTGATGTCACTGCTCATAAAACCTGGTGTATTCATTGCTCGTCGCACAGGCTGTGCCTTTTGGAGGTGTGATCTACACACCAGCCACTACCAGTAATTGGAGGTTGGGTTAATCTGATTATCACCCACGAATCATCTATGCCAAGGTGCCAAGGTGCCAAGGTCACCAACGTCGCATTCCGGTTCAACACATCCTCACCCATCAAAACAGCCTAGCACCCGGATGAAGCATCACACAGACTTCTGCGCTGTCAGAGGTGCCGTCTTTCAGATGAGATGTTAATCCGAGGTCCAGTCTACCCTCTCGGGTGGACGTAACGGATCCCAAACAATCCCTCCCAATCGTCGCCCCCCCCCTTCAATCGCCGCCTTGTCCACCCTCCCAATTGGCCCCCTTTCCCCATCGCCTCCCACCTCTGATTGTCTTGCCTTTCCCTTTAAGCACTTACTTGGGGCGGCGGCGTCCCAAAATTCCAAACCTCTTCGCTTGGTGGTCATTCCCCCAGGCCACTCGCCGGTCTCATTTAAATGAGGCCCGAGGTCCAATATCGGTTGAGCCTCAGGCCTACCCGTCCAGGCTCCTTCGGCCCAGTTCGCACTGGCAGGCTGGCGCGAATGAATTTCTTGGCTTAAGTGTTGGGTGGAGCGAAGGAAAGGGAGACGGTCAGAGCGGGCAAAGGCACAGTCAAAGAGGAGGGTCTTAAGAGGGTTTTTGAAGGCAGGGTGGAGGTGGTTCAGTGGAGATGATGAGGGAGTTCAGGAGTGTCGGGGCAAGATAGCTGAAGGACTGACTGCCAATGGTGGAGTAGAGGTAGCAGCAAATGAGAAGTAGGCTGGTTCAAAGCTCTGCTGCCCGTATCCTAACTCGCACCAAGCCCCGGTGCTCGCTGACCTACACCGGCTCCCGGTCCGGCAACATCTCGATTTTAAAATTCTCATCCATGTTTTCAAATCCCTCCATGGCCTCGCCCCTCCCTATCTCTGTAACTTCCTCCAGCCCTACAACCCTCCGAGATCTCTGCGTTCCTCCAATTCTGGCCTCTTGCCTAGCCCTGATTTTCATCTCTCCACCATTGGCGGCCGTGCCTTCAGCTGCCTAGGCCCTAAGCTCTGGAATTCCCTCCCTAAACCTTTCTGCCTCTCTACCTCTCTCTCCTCCTTTAAGATGCTCCTTTAAACCTACCTCTTTGACCAAGCTTTTAGTCACCTGTCCTAATATCTCCTTATGTGGCTCGGTGTCAAATTCTGTCTTGACTAAGCTCCTGTGAAGCGCCTTGGGACGTTTTTACTACATTAAAGGTGCTATATAAATGTGAGTTGTTGTTGTGTTGGAGGTCTGGAGAGCGTGTGCAGGAATGTTGGGTTGGAGGAGATCATGGAGGTTGGGAAGGGAAGGGCCGTGGATGGATTTAAAGTTGATGCTCTGGGACATGGGAAACCAATGGAACTTGCCGAGGACTGAATGTTTAATGACTGATTATCCAGGTCCCGTTCAGCTAACCAAAAGTCCTAGGTGTGTCCTTTTTCACACAAGGCTGACGTGAATGTTAAATCTGTAACGCAAAGCATCCCGGCCTTCCAAATTGTTCTTTTATATTTGCTAAATGGTTGTTAGATTTGCTGTCCGGCTGACAATGATTTGTAAATTGGAGAGAAAACAAACGAGTCTCAACATGTAGCCAATTCAAAAATGTTACAAAGCTGTGCAGCCACGATAGGAGATTGTTTCTGTAAACAGGAATTAGCCGTGAAACGCAGCACTTGACCTTTCCTCGGAGACGGTACTGCAGGACAATCCACAGGAGCCCCTCAGAAGATTAAAGCTCTTGTCCTCACCGGGGAGGAGAGAATATTCATCATCGCTGATGGGGTATCTTAAATGGCTAGCACGGAGCACTCAAAACTACAAAAAAAAATGATAATGAGAGGCTCTTTGCAGCCTGTTGCCGTGTAATTTACGTCAGTCCCATTACTGCTCTCGGCTTTTTGATGTGATGAAGCCTCAGCAGGCCTGACTGTAATCCCTACATGTGTAACTTCAACTGCAACACAAAAACGGTACATGAAAAAAGAGAATGACAAAAAATGCAGTCCTTGGATCATTAAGTCCTGTGGGACTAACAGCAATGATAAAGAGATTGCTGAACAAGGACAACCAGTTCTCTTCCACGTTAACCACAGATCCTAGATAAGAAAGCCGCACAGCCACAGCTCGTACTAATGCTCTCCCAGATCACAATTAATAAAATTCCAGCATTTAACCCCCCCACACGCACTTTGTAGCAACAATATGATGCACCACTGTCTCATTTTCTCTTAGTCTTTCCTCCCATTTGTTAGCCTTGAAATTGGATTGCAATCTGCTCGTTTTACAGGCGCGGATTGGGCGCCTAAGGATCCAAAATGACGGGTGGCATGGGCGTGCACATTCTCCGCCGGAATTGCGCGGCCGCCATTTTGGTCCCGGCTTCCTCCATAGGCATCCAGGGTGCGCGCCTGAAACAAGCGTTAGGCCCTTGGCACATGCAAATAGGGGGCCTAATGCCTGTCTGAGGCCCCCCCCTTTAAAATTCGATTGCACACGGCGCATGCTGCGGTCAGTTTCTTGAGGCACTTAATAGCCTAACCAGGGGTCCTTAAAGGGACCACTGAAGGCTGCCTCTTTAGCTAACGGGACAGGTAAGCTCGAACTTTTCTACTCACCTGCGGAGGGTGCATCAGGCTCGTTGGAGGAGAGCAGAAAGAAGATGTGTCCATGCAGCCACCAGCCTACCTTGCTCCCTATGGGAATCTCTGTGTTTTCCTGAATCCCCTTTTCCCTCCATTTTCATTCCCCCCTCCCCCCACCCCATCTCCTCAAGGTATTAACTCCTTGCTGGGGCTGGATTTCATAGGTGCCAGGCAGGTTCCATTCCCCCCCCATCCATCCCACATCCATGTGGCCGTTATTCACATGTGAGTTCGATTGAGTTGCCAACCCTCCAGGATTGTCCTGGAGTCTCCATGAATTAGAGGTGCATCTCCTGAACAGTTCTGCAACACCAGGGAGAAAAATCATAGGGACATTAAAAAAAATTGTGTGATTTTTTTTGCAATTTCTTTGAACACTTTTATTGGTTAGAATTTTTTTTTATACATATCATTCTTCAGGATGTGGGCGTCACTGGCAAGGCCGGCATTTATTGCCCATCCCTAGTTACCTTTGAGAATGTGGTGGTGGGCCTTCTTCTTGAACTGCTGCAGTCCGTGTGGTGAAGGTGCTTCCACAGTACTGTTAGGGAGGGAGTTCCAGTATATTGCCCCAGTCCCAATGAAGGAACGGCCGATATATGTCCAAAGGGATTGGGGAGGGGGGGGCACTGGGTGAGGGCAGTTGGAGATGAGAGGTCATGAGATGAAACCTCCAGGAATATGTCCGACCAGAGTTGGCGACCTGTGAGACAGGAATCTAGCACCTTTACCCAGCATGCTTTGAGAAATAGGCTAACTGAGGCCTCGTTGGGTGTGTTAATGGGTAAAAGCTGCAAGCAACGCTTTTGAGAAAACTGCAGAATTGGAGCTTTCACTGGAAAAGGGGGTTATGTTATCAGTTTCAAGGTCTCCTGTAAGACAGCCTTGCGTGCTGTGAAGCCTCCCTTGTCTGGTGAGTGAGATCATGGAATATCCAAAATAAGAATTAGGAACAACATCTCTGTACTAAGAATTAGAGGGCATATCAGGGTAGATGCTGAGAGGCTGTTTACCCTGACTGGTGAGTCTAGAACTAGGGGTCGTAGACTCAAGATAAGGAGTCGGCCATTTAGGACTGAGATGAGGAGGAATTCCTTCACTCAGAGGGTGGTGAATCTTTGGAATTCTCTACCCCAGAGGGCTGTGGATGCTCAGTCGTTGAGTATATTCAAGGCTGATCTCGATAGATTTTGGACACTAAGAGAATCAAGGAATATGGGAATCGGGCGGGAAAATGGAGTTGAAGTACAGGATCGGCCATGATCTGATTGAATGGCGGAGCAGGCTCCAGGGGCCGTGTGGCCTACTCCTGCTCCTATTTCTTATGTTCTTATGATGGTGTTGTGCAGGCGCACTAAAGAGGATGGGAGGTGGTGGGGGGGGATGTACTAGACATTCACACAAACCCAGTATAAGGACAGCCAGAGACCGTGTTAGAGAGAATTCTCAAGATGATAAGAGGACGATTTCTTGTCCTGGCACAGCTATTGAGATCGTACAGTTTAAAACCTATATCGTACGTCATATGTTTCGATTATTGCTTATAATTTAGAAGTAGCGTCTTATGTTGTTGCTTGTAATAGTTAGTAGTATTGTGTGTTAAGCAATGCTTGTGGTTGGTAGTAACGTTTATGTTTAAGTAGATCAATAAAAACTATCTCTTTCGAGTTCAGTGGTCCGAGCTTTTATTTAATCAACACCCAGTGGACAAGTAAGTTTTAAACCACACTTATACAACCCTGGACAGAATGATAAATAATAACACGTCATCAAATTACTCTGCGTTGACGCTTCAAGAGACTTTAATGAAAACGTTGATATTCAGACCTAAAAGTGCAAACCTGACTAAATAGAATAAAGGAACAGCTATTCACCTGCAAATAAATGCAGGTTGTAGCTCTCTCGAGTTCTTTCTGGGCATTATCTTGGGACCTGACTATACTTTTCCATGACAGCCTTTGAGGGGAAAGGGTTATGCATCAGAACAGCACACACACTGAGCACTCACATTACAAGAAACTCTCTCTGAATTCTGCAGAATCAGGACCTCTTAAGACAAATTAGCAAACCCAATTCCTGAAAAGAATCTGGGATCTAGGAGGCCATGGGAGCCACAGTCCAACGTTGTTTAAAGCAACAATTTTGAGTCCCTTTCGCCTGGTATTAACGGGGGAGGTAATGGTCTCATAGGGACAGGAGTAGGCCATTCAGCCCCTGTTCTGCCAATCAATTAGATCATGGCTGATCTGCACCCCAACTCTATTTACCCACCTTGGTTCCATTACCCTTAATACCCTTGCCTAACAAAAATCTATCCATCTCAGTTTTGAAATTTTCAATCGACCTCAACTGCTTTTTGTGGGAGAGAGTTCTACACTTCTACCACCCTTTCCTGAATGGCCTGGCTCTGATTTTAAGGTTATGTCCCCTTGTCCTAGAATCTCCACTGAATGAATCACTTGTGATTTTCTTTTACCGTTGCTGATTTTCTTTGCACTTCACTGTGCAGGCAACTTGATCGTCATTTCCCATTTTAGCGTTAACTTTTCTAGTAATGGTTTCATTATCTTCAGTACTTACTTCAGTTGTTTTGGAATGTTCCCAAGTGACGTAGACAGGCCTCTATTTGTTAAGTGTTGTTCTTTATCTGCTAGCTGGTCTTATTTGGGTCTCTTCGGCTGTGAATATTGTAGACATACCGGCTCATGTGTCAGGGAAGACTCTCGATGTGAGATATAATTTATGAAATCTAAACCTATCAATTGAAGAAATAGATAAATGGGAAAACAATTTGCATTTATATAGCGTCTTTTAACGTAGTAAAACGTCCCAAGGTCCTTCACAGGAGTGTTATAGGACAAAATTTGACACCGAGCCACAAAAGGAGGTATTAGGACAGGTGACCAAAAGCTTAGTCAAAGAGGTAGGTTTTAAGGAGCGTTTTAAAGGAGGAGAGAGAGGTAGAGAGGCAGAAAGGTTTAGGGAGGGAATTCCAGAGCTTAGGGCCTAGGCAGCTGAAGGCATGGCCGACAATGGTGGAGCGATGAAAATTGGGGGATGCAAAAGAGGCAAGAATTGGAGGAGCGCAGAGATCTTGGAGGGCTGTAGGGCTGGAGGAGGTTACAGAGATAGGGAGGGGCGAGGTCATGGAGGGATTTGAAAACAAGGATGAGAATTTTAAAATCAAGGCGTTGCCAGACCGGGAGCCAATGTAGGTCAGCGAGCACAGGGGTGATGGGTGAATGGGACTTGGTTCCACTGTAAAGCGAAGGGCTTGTATTCACATAGCACCTTTCAAGACCTCAGGACAGCCCAAAGCCAATGAAGAGTGTGAAGATATGAAACCAACAACTTCCGCTGGTTATCTGTGTGCTTTTACATGAAAGAGAAAGAACTTGTATTTCTGTAGTACTTTTCACGATGTTACAAAGCGCTTCACAGCTAACAAAAAACACTTTTTGAAGTGTAGTCACTGTTACAATGTAGGAAATGCAACAGCCAAGTCCCACAAACAGCAATGTGATAATGACCAGATAATCTGTTTCAGTGATAAATATTGCCTGGGACACCAAGGCAAACTCCCCTGTTCTTCTTTGAGATAATGCCATCAGATCTTTTACATCCACCTGGGAGGGCAGATGGAACCTCACTTTAATGTCTCCATCCACAAGACAGCACCTCCAACAGTGCAGCACTCCCTCAGTACCCCACTGGGAGTGCAGGCCTAGATTTTGTGCTCAAGTCTCATGGAAGTTGGAGTTGAACCCACAACCTGCTGACACAGCAGTGAGAACACTACCCACTGAGCCACAGCTAACACTTTGCATGAAGCACCTTGGGATGGCTCATTACGTTAAAGGTCCCATGCAAGTTGTTGTTATTTTTCTTGCTATTTACGATTTTGGTTCTCATCTTCATATTTACCTTCTGCTTCATGTCTCTGTCTTCATGTTTACTTTTGTTTTTGATTACAGATGTAGTCGTATTCCATGTGAGTAATAAGCATATGTTTGAGAGTTAATGAGTGGAGTATGAAAGTAGGATTTCACAGTCCAATAATGACCTTAAAATCATCTTTTTTGTTTTTTGCATTCACTAACAAATGTCGTCATTTGAAGCTAAGATTTATTTTGGCAGGATCTGTGAGCATTAATGGATCCCAAAGAAGCCCATGTGATCCACAGATTGCCGTCTTCTGCAAAAAAAATCGATTTAACATACAGAAAAATATTATTCGTGGCTCAGTGGATAAATTCGCTACCTGGTGTGGTGCTGGAGCATACAGACCCAGACTGTGCCCTTCGCCGATCTCAGCTGAGCAGCCGTTAACACACGCCAGCCAGCCTCTGTGCGCCTGGGTTGGGCAGGGGAAAAAAATATCAGCCAATGCAACTGAAAACGGAATTGAGTGCAGCCATGATGCCCCCCCACAGTCGAATAGTTGGCCAGCACTTACTATCTGGGCTCAGGTGTGAAGAAGGACCACTCAGAGCCACTGGAGGATGGCAGTCATTGGGAAAGGAGGGGAGGGCATTTGAGAGACGAAGGGTTGAAGTTGATCTCGTGGGGGGGGGGGGGGAGGGTAGTGCATAACGGGCAATAGCGAATTTACGGCCTGTTCTACGCCTCGCCCGAATATTTGTTCCTGTTTGAAGTCAGTGGGTACGAATATCGGACAGGTGTAAAATGAGCTGCCAATTCTCAATGGCCCAAACTGCACTACTTATTGCCCAAGACTGATTTCACCCTCTCTACAAATTAAAAAATCTGTTCAAGTAATCAATTCCTTATATTGACTATTTCTCACACCATTTTATTGTATCTCTGACTACATTATCAGAATTAAGTTACTGAATATTAGACCAAATTATCAATTCAGATTAAACGATGTTAAAATTAAAGTATCTTAAATTGTGTACAGAACCCTGGGCCAAATCTCTTATGCTGTGAATGATGTGCTCCAATTATTTGAACTCATAAAGTAATCCAACATATATATAATAAACACATTTAGCTCCAATAGCCAAAGGGCCCATGTCTGTTTGTGTGTGATCAGACAACAGCCAATTTGAAGGCACAAATCTTCCTTATGTGTTGATCAGATCAAATCATAGCCTCAGTGCCAAGCAGATTGCTGAACAGTGTTAGCAATAACACAGTCTGTTTGGGTGCAAAAATAGGCTGGTATCCAGGCAATCTGAATTAATGTCGAAGATGTTAATTTACACAGCTACAAGCCGAGAGCATTAATTTTGCCAATTCATTGCGTGTGTTTGTAACTAGCTGACCTCCCATCGGCGTTGCTCATGAATCCGAGTGGTTTAGACTCTCCTCGTTGCTGATGGTGAATGGTGCCCAGTGTATTGTGATTAGATGTGGGGGGCTTTGCGTTCCACCTGAGAGGTTATAACTATCAGCAAAGACTGAACAGGCTGGGGCTCTTTTCTCTCGAAAAGAGAAAAACGGAGGAGTGACCTGATAGAGGTCTTTAAGATTATGAAAGGTTTTGATAGGGTAGACGTAGAGAAGATGTTTCCACTTGTGAGGGAGATCAGAACTAGGGGGTCATAAATATAAGATAGTCACCAATAAATCCAATATAGAATTTAGGAGAAATGTCTTTACCCAGAGAGTGGTGAGAATGTGGAACTCGCTACCACAAGGAGTAGTTGAGACGAATAACTTAAGATGCATTTAAAGGGAAGCTAGATAAACACATGAGGGAGAAAGGAACAGAAGGATATGCTGATAGGGTGAGATGAAGAGGGGTGGAGGAGCCTCGTGTGGAGCATAAACACTGGCATAGACCAGTTGGGCTGAACGGCCTGTTTCTGTGCTGTACATTCTATGTAATTCTATGTGCCTGCTTCTTCTCACCGCCTGTAAACCTTTTCCCTCTGTGAGCTCACTTATTCCTCCTCTCTCTTTACCTCGTGCTTTTATTAAGTTCATAATTCTTCCTTACTGAAGAAAATAGCTCAAGCCAGGAGCATGTTGCAGCTCCAGCTGAAGTATCACTTGGTTTAAGAACTACTTTTGGCCAGAATCGTATCGTGTTTTGCTTTTCATTTTCTTTTCCTCAACCACACGATTCAAAAAATAATTAAAGTTGAGAACTCAGTTGGAGCTGTTTCCAGGCTCCTGATTTCACTTGTTTTCTTTAGTGAACTCCTGATAGGGAACATAGGAAGATAAGAAAAGGAGTAGGCCATTCAGCCCCTCGAGCCCGCTCTGTCATTTGATAAGATCATGGCTGACCTGTGATCTAACTCCATATACCTGCCTATGGTCCATATCCCTTAATACCTTTGGTTGGCAAAAAGCTATCTATCTCAGATTTAAAATTAGCAATTGAGCTAGTATCAATTGCCATCACTGATTTTATTCCTGTTCTGATGAAAGATCATTGACCTGAACGTTAACTTGTTTCTCCCTCCACAGATGCTGCCTGACCTGCTGAGTGTTTCCAGCATTTTCTGTTTTTATTCCTGATTTTATTTCATCATTTCTTTCAGTGAATAACCCGAATTAGGCACAAAATCTAACGTAGCTGCTTTGTGTCTTTTGGGGAGGGTGTGATTTGTCCCTTGGTGTTATCTGGTTACTATAAGCCATTCAGTGATATCAGGCATGGCTCAGTGGGTAGCAATCTTGCTTCTGCAGCAGTATAGGTCATGGGTTCAAGCCCCACTCTAGAGACATAAGCACAAAATTCAGGTTAACATGCCCAGTGTTGCTCTGTCGATGGTGCTGTCTTTCAGATAAGATGTTAAACCGAGGCCCTGTTTGCTCTCTTAGGTGGATGTAAAGGATTCCATGGCACTATTTTGAAGAAGAGCAGGGGAGTTCTCTTGGTGTCCTGGCCAATATTTATCCCTCAACAAACATCACTAAAACAGATTATCTGGTCATTACCTCATTGCTGTTTGTGGGACCTTGCTGTGGGCAAATTGGCTGCTGCATTTTCTACATTGTAACGGTGACTACACATAATTGGCTGTAAAGTGCTTCAGGACGTCCTGAGGTCGTGAAAAGCACTATATAAATGCAAGTTCTTTCCTTTTCTTCATTTCGATCAGCAACATTACAAGCTCGGCACAATTTCACAAGCAGAAAGGCATGAAGCAGGTGTACTAGTGTGCTAGGACCAGGTCCCAGCGGATGTCCCTCATCTTGACCCCAGTCTCTCAGTTTGACCCCAGTCTCTCATCTTGACCCCAGTCTCTCACCTTGACCCCAGTCTCTCAGTTTGACCCCAGTCTCTCAGTTTGACCCCCAGTCTCTCAGTTTGACCCCAGTCTCTCATCTTGACCCCCAGTCTCTCATCTTGACCCCAGTCTCTCAGTTTGACCCCAGTCTCTCATCTTGACCCCAGTCTCTCGGTTTGACCCCAGTCTCTCGGTTTGACCCCAGTCTCTCATCTTGACCCCAGTCTCTCAGTTTGACCCCAGTCTCTCAGTTTGACCCCGTCTCTCATCTTGACCCCAGTCTCTCAGTTTGACCCCGTCTCTCAGTTTGACCCCCAGTCTCTCAGTTTGACCCCCAGTCTCTCATTTTGACCCCCGTCTCTCATTTTGACCCCAGTGTCTCAGTTTGACCCCAGTCTCTCAGTTTGACCCCGTCTCTCATTTTGACCCCAGTGTCTCAGTTTGACCCCAGTCTCTCAGTTTGACCCCAGTCTCTCAGTTTGACCCCCAATCTCTCAGTTTGACCCCCAGTCTCTCATTTTGACCCCAGTCTCTCAGTTTGACCATAGTCTCTCAGTTTGATCCCAGTCTCTCATCTCGACTCTGTCTCTCATCTTGACCCCAGTCTCTCTGTTTGACCCGTCTCTCATCTTGACCCCCAGTCTCTCAGTTTGACCCCCAGTCTCTCAGTTTGACCCCAGTCTCTCAGTTTGATCCCAGTCTCTCATCTTGACCCCAGTCTCTCTGTTTGACCCGTCTCTCATCTCGACCTTAGTCTCTCAGTTTGGCCTCTCTCTCATCTTGACCAGTCTCTCATCTTGACCCCAGTTTCTCGGTTTGACCCCAGTCTCTCGGTTTGACCCCAGTCTCTCGGTTTGACCCCAGTCTTTCAGTTTGACCCCAGTTAGAATCATCCTTTGGGAATCTGTAACCGCGTACCAGGACTATGGGGAAAGAGCGGGGGTTGGGGGGGGGAGTGGGACTAATTGGACAGCTGTTTCCATGAGCCAGCACAAGCACGATGAGCCAAATGGCCTCCTTCTGTGCTGTATGATTCTATGACCATTGCATCAGCTGAGCTTAAAAACCAGTTTGTGAAGGCAATCGGCCAATTCAAAATTAAAATTAGGTGCACTCGGTGATTGATTGTCTGGTTAACCATCTGAAGCATTACTTTTTAAGCTAAGTTCTTCTTTTCCAGAGTCAAGTAGTGTTCAGTGGTGAGCACTCTATGTAAGTGAAATGAATTAGTGGCTACACCAGTAAAGGCACATCAGTGTGAGTTTTGAGATTGGTTAGAAAATAAAGACAGTATTAGATTAGATTGATAGCTAATACTGCCTACGGCTAATGTCAGACTGCTGAACAGTGTGTATTTGTACTGACATTTGAATTAGAACCATTGTCAAGTCAGCAATCCTCGCTTTAAACCTTGGGTACAGTGTTGCTGTAACTAATAGCCCTTCGAGCCATGCGTTGTCATTTAAGACAAACATAAAGTCAGCTGTGGCTCAGTGCGTAGCACTCTCGCTGCAGAGTCAGAAGGTTGTGGATTCTGGTCTCCACTCCAGAGGCTTGAGCACACAATCTAGGGTGACACTCCCAGTGCAGTTCTGAGGGAGTGCTGCATTGTCGGAGGTGCCGTCTTTCGGATGAGATGTTAAACTGATGTAGTCACTGTTATAACGTCTGCCCTCTCAGGTGGACATAAAAGATCCCATGACACTATTTCAAAGAAGAACATGGGAGTTCTCCCTGGTGTCCTGGGCAAAATTTATCCCTCAACCAACATCACTAAAAAACAGATTATCTGGTCATTATCGCATTGGTGTTTGTGGGAACTTGCTGCTGCGTTTCCTACATTACAACAGTGACTACACTTCAAAAAAAGTACTTCGTTGGCTGTAAAGTGGTTTGGGATGTCGTGAGGTTGTGAAAGGCGCTATATAAATTCAAGTTCTGCCTTTCTTACAGTCATTTTTAACCTCACTGTTACAAAACCAATATAGAATTCCCTGGTACAAATATGTACACTCAAGAAAACTTCTATGAAAGATAGAGGGGCAAATTTTGCTACTTCTGCACCAGGTGCAATTGGATTTCCTGGGCACAGCAAACACAGGAAGATTGGGAGGGCAGTAATGCAGTCTGCGGGATTTTCCACCTGTTATGTTGAAAGGATTGGAAAATCGACCGGGATAGGCTGCCTTCCAACCCCATTTCCCGATGCCCAAAAGATGCAATAGACCCCGGAACAGGAACAGGCCCCAATCTTTATTTACCAGATTTACCACAATTGCAATGTTTTCGTATTTTTCTTTTTAGAATCAGGCTGACTTTAGTTTTTTGATCGTTCAAAGGAATGAAATTACACAGAAATAGATGTCAACATTTTAATTTTTAAAAAATTGATCCGGGACTGGGAGACATGAACTAATATCACCTCGTCGAAACATTGTACACATCTTACAAATAGCTTGGCTCTTTAAGAAATATCAGTTTAAAAAAATTGTCAATCAAACTTAATCATGTGGCCTGAATCCACGGGCAGGATTTTCACAGGGAAAAACGGGTGGGTTGGGGGCGGTGGGGGGGGCATTGAAAATTGCAACAATTTTAGACCCGCCCCCAACCCGCCCATTTCTGGTTTTCATCGGGGCGGGACGAGGGGCAGGCGACCAATCCACTCCCAGGAGGTGGGTTGGTGACTAAAACCTTTCAAGGAGGCTGCGGGCCTCCATTTTAAAAGGTTTTACGATTTCAACCCCTGGGGGCCGGGATTCCCGGGCCTTCTCCTTCACGCTGCGTGAGAGGAGATGAGAAGGCCCAGAACTGCAGGTACGTGCCTTTATAACACAGCCTGTGGGCCCGGAGGAGCAGGAGTGCTTCCCCCAGGCCCAACAAGCCTACCTGCAGCGACCCCCCAACGATCGCAGAACGCCCCCTAACGATCGTGCACTTCCCCGCAACGATCGTGGACACCTCCCCCAACAATTGAGGACCCCCTCCAAAGATCGCGGACACCCCCCCAACGATTGAGGACACCCCCAACGATCGTGGACCCCCGCGATGATGCCCCCCATGCTCCCGGTGCCCCCTGGTCCACCCATGCCCCCGGTGCCCACCCATGTCCCTGTGCCCACCCGTGCCCTCATGCCCCCCCACCTCCCATCCATACAATCTAAGACTTACCTTTTCATGTCCTCTTCCTTGCTCTGCTCCCGCCCGACTGAGACCAGCCTGTCAATCAGGCAGCCTGTCGGACGGCAAACCGACAAAAATAAAATAAAAGACGTCCTTAAGTCGAAACTGTAAGGACGTCCGGGAAATCCATACTTCCGGGTTTCCCGTCCGCGATTCGAACTCCACCCCCCCCCCCCCACCACCACTTCCTGGCTCCGAGTCAAAATCCTGGCCCATATAACAAAAGAAAACGTTGTTTATAGTCATTCTCCAAATGTTTTATTTTCCCTCTCCTTTAGACTATACTTCCCAGTACATGAGTGTCAAGAAGATACAGTAATGATAAGAGTATAATCTCCTGCAGTCTAACTTTATTTTAGGTGGTGCTAAGAATTTTTAGGTTGAAATTGTGCTGTGTTCCTTTAACCATGAACACGTTATAATGGCCCAGAATTTGCCATTTGGAGTGGGGCATCTCGAGGCGTGCCCTGTTAGTTAGACTTGTTCCCTCGTCCTTCAGCTCGAAAACGCGAGCGTGAACTGATAACAGCATGGTGAGGGCAAACGGGCATCTGGGACCTTGGTGAACGACGGGACCAAGAGTCTATCTCCTTAACCAATGAGATTTAAGGATTGAGAAAGAAACAGAGGAACGACGGAGAAGGAAATAGGGTGAATTAGAGTCAAATCAGGTACAGAAAGAGAAATAGAGGGAGGGACAGAAAGATCGGATTAAGAGAGAGAGAAAAAAAAAATTAAATTTTAGAAATCTCTAACAACAATTTACTACCTGCGGGAATGAGACTCCACAGTTTCAATTGTTCCCTTTCTGAACCGGAGAGGTTGGGTGGCATTGCAGGACCATAAATCTCCTCATTAAAAGGGCCCTTACTTCATTGAATACCAGCCCTATCTTTCTGCGGTGAGTTTAATGGGTTATTAATGCGCAAATGCAGCAAGAGCAACTCACGGGGAGGTTAAGGGCGAGATGCCGTTTTCACAAGACTAACGGTGGAGCGGCGCAAATCGTCCAGCAACTTGTGGCGATTCACAACTCACAGGGTATCTCTTCCTCATCATAAGTTGCTGGTTGATTTACACATTCATATCGGCGAGTGCCATTAAACTCGCCGGTATTTTCCTAGCAAATTCTGGGCCATTTTTACATGATGTAATACCTAGAAGATTCTACTTGGATTCAAATGAATTGAAATCTGATCCTCCCTCTGGATAGTTTAACAGTGTCACCAAAGGTTGCCTGACATTTTTTTTTAAGTGGAATGTTTTATAACACGTAAACCGGGCACCAAGAGGCTAAAATTCCAAGGACCTTGGGGAGGTGCAAAGTCGCTATTATCTGGACGGATGTATAATGACAGCGTTCCAATGATGAAAATATGCCACAAAAAGTATTTTCTCCCTAGCAACGCTGCGTACATGGATGGTCTGTGCGTTCCTGGGTTCCGACATCACTCACGGGCATGGGAGTGGGGACTTAAATATTAAAAGGCCAGGTTCCTGAATGCAATCGCTCGCACTCCAGAGAAAGTGGTGTCATTTTTAAGTCTCTTCATCAATGTCTGGTTCACTTACATAAATCCCTCCCTCCTCCCATCAACCCCCCCGCCCTTGGTGTCTCCAGGAATTGTAGATTAATCTCCAGGACACTGCTACAAGCAAAAACCAGGAGAAAAATCATAAGGACATTAAAAAAAATTGTGCTTTATTTTTCATCTTCTTTGAACACTTTCGCAACCTTGGCGATCTATTTGACCCTGGGATGTGCTTCTGACCACATATCCGCTCCATCATCAATACCGCCTACTTCCACCTCCGTCCCTGCCTCAGCTCATCTGCTGCTGAAACACACATCCATGTCTTTGTTACCTCCAGACTTGACTATTCCAATAGTCACCTAGCTGGCCTCCCATCTTCAACCCTCCATATACTTGAGCTCATCCAAAACTCTGCTGCCCATATCCAAAATTGCATCAAATCCCGTTCACCCATCACCCCTGTGCTCGCTGACCTACATTGGCTCCTGGTCCGGGAACGCCTCTATTTTAAAATTCTCATCCTTGTGTTCGAATCCCTCCATGGTCTCACCCCTCCATAGCTCTGTAACCTTCTCCAGCCCTATAATCCTCCAAGATCTTTGCCCTCCTCCAATTCTGGCCTCTTGCATATCCCTGATTTTAATCGCTCCACCATTGGCGGCCGTGCCTTCAGCTGCCTAGGCCCTAAGCTCTGGAATTCTCTCCCTGAACCTCTCCTCCTTTAAGACGCTCCTTAAAACCTACCTCTTTGACCAAGCTTTTGGTCACCTGTCCTAATATCTCCTTATGTGGCTCCGTGTCAAATTCTGTTTGATAATCACTCCTGTGAAATGCCTTGGGATGTCTTTACTACGTTAAAAGGCACTATATAAATGGCAGTTGTTGTTGTTGTTATTAATTTTAAAAATATAGGAGTTGGGGGAAAAAAAAGACTCTTTGACTGACAGTGAAGAATCGTCCAATTGAGTCATGACGAGTGTGTTCGGTTTCCAATTGGCCATGTGCCATGAGGATGGACATGTTGGGCAGACCAATGGTGGGAGTGTGGGGCTGGGACGTCATGTAATGAAACCTGCCGGAATACATCCAACCAGAGGTGGCAACCCTACGCCTCGGGTGAGGTGAGTGCCGCGGTTGCACCTTCAGTAAACGTGCCTGACCCTGCGACTTGGGATGGGGCTCAGAGGTACATCGTGGGAGGGGGAGGGGGTGGGGGCAAGGGCAGGGGGGGTGGGGGGCGCATGGCGGCCCAGGTCCATCCCCAAAAGCCTTCCAGAGGAACACCTGGGCACAAAACTCTGCCTTGAATTAAAAGTGCAATTTCTCTCTCACCTCTAAGTCTTATGATGTGGAGACGTCAGTTATTAACGCTACAAAGATTTGCAATGAATTTTGAACAACAGAAAACATGCCATGGTCCCAGTCTTGGACTTGGGGGGGAGAAAGATGGCGGTTCTGTATGAGCCACCCTGATCTGTTCACCCACATCTCACAGAGGACTAGACAGTATTAAAAGAAAGAATTGCATTTATATAGCACCTTTCATGACCTCAGGAAGGTAATTGGAAGGTTACTTCCGATTGGGGCCCAGCAGCCCATTGCCTGCCTTGCTGGATTTGAATATTGCAGGATCCTCCTCTACTTTGTAATCCTAAAGGACTTTCCTGCCAATGAAGTACTTTTGAAGTGTAGGCACTGTTATAATGTAGGAAACAGAGCAGCCAATTTGCATACAGCAAGGTCCCACAATAAGGTAATAACCAGAAAATCTGTTTTTTAGTGATGGTGGTTGAGGGTTAAATATTGCCCAGGGAGAACTCCCCTGCTCTTCTTTGAAATTGTGCCATGGGATCTTTTAAGTGCCCCTGAGAGGTCAGACAGGGCCTCGGTTTAACATCTCATCTGAAAGACAACAACCCTGACAGTGTATTACTCCCCCAGTACTGCACTGGGAGTGTCAGCCTCGATTATATACTCAAGTCTCTGGAGTAGGATTGTGAACCCACAACCTTCTAGACTCAGAGGCATGAGTGCTACCAACTGAGCCACACCTAATAGCGCATTAGGAAGAAGCTGAGGGCATGTTGACATCAATCCCAGGCAATGGGCTATGGGCTTGGGGAGCAGAAAGACAAGGTGGCGGGGGAGTCGGGAGAGAGAGAGAAAAAAAAGAAATAAATATATATGTAAAATGTCTTAGCAAAATATGTTTTTGGGTTGTTTCTAAAAAACTTAGTTGATTCTAAAACCATGCCGGATAAAACCAGTCATAGTGGCACATCAATGGATGTCATTCTGGCCCAGATTTCTATCGCTCTGCGATTCCTTTGACTTTCAAAATATCTTCAGACATCCTTTAGTAAAGGAAAATCCTAATAAGATCAGTTCTCAAATTCTCATCAGCCTGAATGAAAGCTCGACAACCATTTCTACAAGTAATATCCATTAGTCTTCCATTACCTTACAAAAAAACAATTACTGTTAAATGGCCACTTAATGCTCCCTTTCAGTGAAGAATCAAAACTGAGATCCTTAGGGCACGGATGTTAAATGTACACGGGCAAAGTTGAGGACATCTATTTTTGGAGAGAACATTCAGAAAAATATAAAATGCAGATTACTCTTGTGGTGCAAGCGTCCATCAAATATTAAGAGAAAAAATACTTAAGCAGGTGAAATTCATCTGTGTATTACAGCTGATGTACGTGCTATGCATTTGTTAAGGGTGGTAATTTTGTGTGTTACATAGAATGACATAGAAATTACAGTACAGAAACAGGCCATTAGGTTCAACTGGTCTGTGCTGGTGTTTATGCTCCACACAAGTCTCCTCCCTCCCTACTTCATCTAACCCTATCCACATATCCTTCTATTCCTTTCTCCCTCATGTTCTTATCTAGCTTCCCCTTAAATGCATCCATGTTATTCACCTCAACTACTCCACATTCTAACCACTCTCTGAGTAAAGACGTTTCTCCTGAATTCCCTATTGGATTTATTAGTGACGATCTTATATTTATGGCCCCGAGTTTTGGATTCCCCCACAAGTGGAAACATCTTCTCTACGCCTACCATATCGAACCCCAACACCGTTTTAAAGACCTTGGACTAGAAATTGGGCCATGTAGCGCCCGTTGTTTCGGCACTACATGGCCTCTTGAAGTGCGAAGATGGTGCCTTGGCTGCGCTCGCACGTTTCTAGCGTGATGTGTGCCGGACGCCATCTTGATATTGGCATTCGTGCATGGGCAAATAGCGAACGTTGGCTGCATATAAAGTAAGGAGAAAATGGATAAAGTGACAGACATCATTTTGGAACTTAACACTCAACTCAACGCACAGTCTTAACCCATCTGAGCATGTCTGAGAGTGCCTGGAGGACCCCCCACCAGCGCTATTTAAAGGGGCCAAGCAGGATTTACAGGTTAGTTGCTGGATTATTGCTTTTGGCTGCTGCTGTTTTTGGAGGTCTCCTATACTTGAATACTAGGACACGGGGACATAGCCAAACATTTAGAGCCAGGACGTGCAGAAGTGAAATTAGGAAATGCTTTTACACGCAAAGGGTGGGAGAAGTTTGGAACACTCATCTGCAAATGGCAGCTGATGCTAGCTCAATTGTGAATTGTAAATTTGAGATTGATAAATTTCTGTGAACCAAGGGTATTAAGGGATATGGGGCTAAGGCGGGTATATGGAGTTAGGTCACAGGTCCACCATGATCTCAATGAATGGCGGAACAGGCTCAAGTGGCTAAATGCCACTGCCACGCTGCCTCCTGATATGCGCCACCTTCTCCTGCAAGCAAGCAGGATGTGTGTCTGGGTGATGTGCCTGTCATGGTTGAATAGCTGTCAGTGTGTGTGGCCTGTGATTTGTGGGTGGGCGGCTTGCAACAGTGGTAATGTGTAAGGGCGGGAGGAAGCATCTGATTGGCAGAGTTGAGTACTGATTGAGTTTGTTGGTAGGTGGGTGATGGTGGGTGTAGTGCGTGGAGCAGTGGATGCGGCTAGTGGTGCAGTTAGTAGGAGACGCCACTTGACAGTTGACCCTGCTCAACTTGACCACTCATGTCAAAGCATTGAACTTCTTCCTACACTGCATCCATGTTCATGATGCCGTGCGCCTGGCATTGACTTCGTCCCCCGCTCCCTCCCTCTGCCTTTTGGACATATGTCTGGAGGGCCTCTTGCCCACTCCCCCCCATCCCCCACGGATATAGGATGTCCCTCCTTCTGACCACCTCTTGCACCAAGGCCTCTAGTGCACGCACTCTCGCAGGCCTGGTTCGAACTCAGATCGGCAGATTGGTGAGGTCTGGTGTGCAGATTGGAGGATGTGGGATTTAGTAATGCGCAACCTTTATCCGTTGTTTTAACATAACTCATCAGTATGTAAACATAGGGACGGGACCTGCATCTGTGTTTTACGTGTGCGATGTCTGATCTCCGTTCAGACTCCGTGCAGACTGTTAGTTTTATCAAATAGCAGGTACCGGCTACCTTTAAGAGATTGGAGCTCCCCTTGCTTTGTACCCTCATGACAGGCCTGGTTTTTAACGCTGCTGTCAGGTAAGTCCACAGGCTGGACGAATGTCTCTTCCTGCCTGCGCAGAAAGCACTGGGCATGGGTTAATTGCCAAACGCGCTACCCGTGCTCGGTTTTGGGGGTTAACCAATTTACCTCCCCTCCATTAGGATATTAAAAACCATCTGACTAGCTTGCCATTAAGTTCTGTACAAATCTGTTCACGCAGTGGGGGAAGGGCGGGGGGAGGGGGCGAGAATTAGGCTGAAATTTTTCAGTTAGCAGTAATGTAGTGCATATCAGAAAATTTAGCACAGAGACCATCAGGCCCCAAGGGATTTCCCATCCAAAGCACATGGAGAATTTGACATTTAATGGACGGAAATTCCCGTGGGATCTGCTGACCTCCAAACCCAAATTTCCTCAATGTGATGGGGGAGTGAATTTGTAAAATTCTACCCCTTCATCTTGTAAACCATCACCTTAATTATTGAAGTTAACTTTAATAATTTTTAAATAAGAAAGTAACTTTAACCACACTTCAATTACCAAACACTTACATTTTACAGTCTAAGGATTGTTCTCCTTAGAACGGAGAAGGTCAAGGGGAGATTTGATAGAGGTGTTCAAAATTATGAGGAGTTTTGATAGGTTAGATATTGAGAAACTGTTTCCATTGGCAGGAGGGTTAGTAACCAGAGGTCACAGATTTACAGTAATTGGCAAAAAAACCAGGGGCGGAAATTATGAGAAATTCTTTTTACGCAGCGAGTCGTTATGATCTGGAATGCATCGCTTGAAACCTACCTCAAGCTTTTGGTCACCTGTCCTAATATCTCCTTATGTGGCTCGGTGTCAAATTTTTTCTGGTAACGCTCCTGTGAAACACCTTGGGGACGTTCTACTACATTAAAGGCGCTATATAAGTGCAAGTTGTTGTTAAGATTGTCAACGACCTCATGAACCTTCTCCAACTGCACTCGGGCTGGTGGTGGGAAGGTCAAAGGGCCAGAATCTGTGGTGTGGCCAGACATTTCCCTTAGTCCATTGCTGTAGATACTCAGTCTGTCTGGTTTACCCTGGAGGAGGCCCAATGAAGGGTCCGTTGATCGGTTAAGGATCTTCCTCATGCTCAGCAACCCGAGGCATTCTGTGTTCCCTGGATAGTTGATGTTGGCTTCCCCTTGCTCAGGGCCATTCTGCGTCTTGCCATTGCTTTTCTCCAGGATGGCCAGACTTACAGGTGTATGTGGCAGAGTTGGATGAGAACAAACATATCTGTGGAGACACAAAGATGCCAGCGAGGTACATCGTAATTTATGCAGCTCGTAGGCAGTTGTGGGATAATGAAGTTACAAACGAGCCAATTAAGGTAGATGTCATGAATGGTGCTTTCAAGCTATTTGGAATACGTGGGGAGATTTCTTAATTCTATTAGTATAGTTTATCTTCACATAATAATACAAAATAAAGAACACGACATGCTTCCACACACCAGATGGTCATCTTAAAGGATTGATTAAGAAAGGGAAGATAGATTATGAAAATAAATTAGCAAAAAATATAAAAACAGATAGCAAGAGTTTCTATAGTTATATAAAAAGAAAAAGGGTGGCTAAGGCAAACGTAGGTCCCTTAGAGGATGAGACCGGGAAATTAATGGTGGGAAACATGGAAATGGCAAAAGTGCTGAACAAATATTTTGTTTCAGTCTTTACGGTAGAGGACACTAAGAATATCCCAATACTGGACAAACAGGGGGCTCCAGTGGGGGAGGAGCTAAATACGATTAAAATCACTAAGGAATTGGTACTCAGTAAAATAATGGGACTCAAGGCGGATAAATCCCCTGGACCTGATGGCTTACATCCGAGGGTCTTGAGGGAAGTGGCAGTAGGGATTGTGGATGCTTTGGTAATAATTTTCCAAAATTCTCTGGACTCGGCAAAGGTCCCGGCAGATTGGAAAACTGCTAATGTAACACCCTTATTTAAAAAGGGTAGTAGGCAGAAGGCTGGAAATTATAGACCAGTTAGCCTAACATCTGTGGTGGGTAAAATTTTGGAATCTATTATTAAGGAGACAGTAGCGGAACATTTGGATAAACATAATTTAATAGGACAAAGTCAGCATGGCTTTACGAAGGGGAAGTCATGTCTGACAAATTTGCTTGAGTTCTTTGAGGACATAACGTATAGGGTGGATAAAGGGGAACCAGTGGATGTAGTGTATTTAGACTTCCAGAAGGCATTCGACAAGGTGCCACATAAAAGATTATTGCTCAAGATAAAGAATCACTGGATTGGGGGTAATATTCTGGCATGGGTGGAGGATTGGTTATCTAACAGGAAGCAGAGAGTTGGGATAAATGGTTCATTCTCGGACTGGCAACCAGTGGCCAGTGGTGTTCCGCAGGGGTCGGTGCTGGGTCCCCAACTCTTTACAATCTATATTAACGATTTGGAGGAGGGGACCGAGTGTAACGTATCAAAGTTTGCAGATGATACAAAGATGGGAGGGAAAGTGGAGAGTGAGGAGGACATAAAAAACCTACAGAGGGATATAGACAGGCTGGTTGAGTGGGCGGAGATTTGGCAGATGCAATAGAATATTGGAAAATGTGAGGTTATGCACTTTGGCAGGAAAAATCAGAGAGCAAGTTATTATCTTAAAGGCGAGAAACTGGAAAGTACTGCAGTACAAAGGGATCTGGGGGTCCTAGTGCAAGAAGATCAAAATGTTAGTATGCAGGTGCAGCAGGTGATCAAGAAGGCCAACAGAATGTTGGCTTTTATTGCTCGGGGGATAGAATATAAAAACAGGGAGGTATTGCTGCAGTTATATCAGGTATTGGTGAGACCGCACCTGGAATACTGCATACAGTTTTGGTCTCCATACTTAAGAAAAGACATACTTGCTCTCGAGGCAGTACAAAGAAGGTTCACTCGGTTAATCCCGGGGATGAGGGGGCGGACATATGAGGAGAGGTTGAGTAGATTGGGACTCTACTCATTGGAGTTCAGAAGAATGAGAGGCGATCTTATTGAAACATAAAAGATTGTGAAGGGGCTTGATCGGGTGGATGCAGTAAGGATGTTCCCAAGGATGGGTGAAACTAGAACTAGGGGGCATAATCTTAGAATAAGGGGCTGCTCTTTCAAAACTGAGATGAAGAGAAACTTCTTCACTCAGAGGGTAGTAGGTCTGTGGAATTTGCTGCCCCAGGAAGCTGTGGAAGCTACATCATTAAATAAATTTAAAACAGAAATCGACAGTTTCCTAGAAGTAAAGGGAATTCGGGGTTACGGGGAGCGGGCAGGAAATTGGACATGAATTTAGATTTGAGGTTAGGATCAGATCAGCCATGATCTTATTGAATGGCGGAGCAGGCTCGAGGGGCCGATTGGCCTACTCCTGCTCCTATTTCTTATGTTCTTATGTTCTTACTTGAGTTAAACAAAATGGCTTCTAACTGTCCTTCAGCAATTTTAACTTCTCTTTGTCTTGGCCTTTTTCTGGGCCTGACTGGCTTGCAGTTTTCTGTTTCAAAACCCAGGGTTGACTGCCTGTGTCTCTGTGCTTTAGCTCCAGCCAGAAAGGGGGTCGGGACTTTCCAACACAATGGGTATTTTTTTTTGCTTGCTCGGAAGGCTAATGAATTGCTTATTGTTTACAGTCTATTGGGGAAACATCATCAAAGGTAGCTCATTAGCATCTTAATTACATATTGTCTCAGAGCTTTTAAAAATGATTTTTACATGAATACGCTATGCTTCAAAACACAAAACTTAAAGGTAACTATTTTTTTCTAAAATGTTTCTGAGGAAAAATAAAGTGATGTTTGACACCACTGTGCCAGCCAATGAGTTGGAGGCAGGCGGGACTTATGGCAGGACTCACAGCAAACAGTCTATTTTACAGCCAATGGAGACTATTTAAACAGTGCACTACAGCAAACAGTCTACAGAGTCTATTTAATCAGAGTCTCTACGAACTACAGCAAACAGAATTCATGACCGAAACTAAAGCAACTTCTCCCGATAAAAGCAGGATTATTTCTCCAGCAAAATACAGTGAGTGGAGGATAGTTACACAATACAAATAATGTGTGTAAAATCAATCCCAGTCACTTACGGCAGTGCCGTCTCAAGGTGTGATTGACGGGGGAAATTACCCAATCATCTCCATTCTGGCTGAGAATAGCGGTGTCACTATACGCAGCCATGACAAAATGATCAAAAGATCCTGACACCTGATAGATATCAAAGTGCTGAATGCAAATACGAGAGATGGTAGTATGACTAAAGAAATGGGCATCATTTGTTTTACAGGTGATGTTCTATGTCTGAAATAACTAATAAGTAGGAATCTGACCTTTAGGTTAAGCCACAAAGATGGTAGCCTGGAATTTTCCATGGTGTGGTCTCCCAATCTCCTCCGTTAACTTTGGTGGGAGACTGCAGAACCCCATGAAATGTTTACGCCATTTCTCTAGGGGTTGTGCCGATTTCCCACTGAAGTTATGGCAGGAAATCAGGAGAATCCCTGTGGAAGTTCAGGGCCAACCATTCTAATATCAGGTTCTATAAAGCAAGTATCTTTAGTGTTAAGTGCTAAGTTTATAACCATTCAGACAGCATAATACAAGGAAATTCTTTCATTTGTGCTGTAAAATTCCCACAGGACTTTTTTCTAACCAATGCCCTTGAATTACTGCATAGAATTACATAAAATTTTACAGCACAGAAACAGGCCATTCGGCCCAACTGTTTTATGCCGGTGTTTATGCTCCACACTGGCTTCCTCCCACCCCTCTTCATCTCACCCTGTCGGCATATCCTTCTATTCTTTTCTCCTTCATATGTTTATCTAGCTTCCCCTTAAATGCATCTATGCTATTCGCCTCAACTACTCCATGTGTTAGCGAGTTCCACATTCTCACAACTCTCTGGATAAAGAAGTTTCTCCTGAATTCCCTATTGGATTTATTAATGACTATCTTATATTTATGGCTCCTAGTTTTAGACTGGCCCACAAATGGAAACATCTTCTCTATGTCTATCCTGTCAAACCCTTTCATAATTATAATGGATAAAAAATTCAGTTTATATTTATTATGTCTGGTTTCTCTTGTTGTTCCCATTAATTACATTCAGAAAATGACCTCAATGTGTACAAATTTGATGTGTATTTCTGGTAAATTGTATGCTCTGCAACATGTTGATGCAAGCACACTTGGAAATGATGAAGTACTGCATCATAAAAACAATATTTAAAATAAACTGAGGCATTCCTAATTCACAAAAAGTGAGATCAATTCAAAACCATTTTTAAAATTCATCATGCAAAATATTGTGAAAAAGATCACACTGAAGAAAATGAGATATGTCATAATTTATGACTTAGAAAGTTAAAGTTTTCAAAACAAGCGTCTATAGCTATCTGTGCGTCAGCTGTGGCTCTGTGGGTAGCAATCTTGCCTCTAAGTTAGAAGGCTGTGGGTTTGAGTCCCAGTCCACAAACCTAAGCATAAAATCTAGGCTAACACTCCAGTGCTGCACTAGCAGAGGTGCTGTCTTTTGGATGAGATATCAAACCATGTCTGCCCTCTCAGGTGGATGTAAAAGATCCCATGGCACTATTTTGAAGAAGAGCAGGGGAGTTCTCCCCAGTGTCCTGGCCAATATTTATCCCTCAACCAACGTCACTAAAACAGATGATCTGGTCATTTATCATGTTGCTGTTTGTGGGGCTTTGTTGGGCGCAAATTGGCTGTAGCCTTTCCTACATTACACAAGTGACTATACTTCAAAAAAAAGGTTTGGCTGTAAAGTGCTTTGGGGCGCCCTGAGATCATGAAAGGGGTGATATAAATGCAAATCTTTTTTTTTACTGCACCCCAAAATTAAGGAACAGATTCAATCATTTCCCGAACATTTTTCACTAGCGCAGTTTAATCCAGTAGTCTTTGATCTTAAAATATAGAAATAACCTAGCCAGAGGTCATTAAAACTCACCTGAGAAATCCCTCCAGGGCCTCGCCCCTCCCTATCTCTGTAACCCCCTCCAGACCTACAACCCTTGGAGATCTCTGCGCTTCTCCATTTCTGGCCTCTTGCACAACCCCGTTTTTCATCGCTCCACCATTGGCGGCCGTGCCTTCAGTTGCCTAGGCCCTAAGCTCTGGAATTCCCTCCAAAAACCTCTCCGCCTCTATACCTCTCTCTCCTCCTTTAAGATGCTCCTTAAAACCTACCTCGTTGATCTGTCCTAATATCTCTTTATGTGGCTCGGTGTCAAATTTTGTTTGATAACGCTCCTGTGAAGCGTCTTGGGACGTTTTACTATGTTAAAGGCGCTATATAAATGCAAGTTGTTGTTGCTAACACGTCTACTTCCAGTGCGTAAATTAATAAGAACAGAGGGGCTTCTGCTTGCCTTAACTGACTAACTATTGGCTGCTGCCTATGCTGTCTTCTTTATAGGCTCTTTCTCCCGGGATTTTTCTCCTACCATCTAGTCCTCTTTCCCTACTCCTGAAGTGCCAGAAGCGAGACTACATTTGCCAAGAGCGAAAAGGTAAAACAAAAAAAAATCCTGACAGTTCGTGCTAGAATTACCAGGGTCACAGATTTACAATGTGTTGAATGCGAGTCTGCTCTCCCAAGAGATTTGATTGAATGAGTCATGGCCAAGATTCAATCCAGCAACTCGATGCGACGAATGTGCATGTTAACCTCGTAATAATAGCTGAGTAGAGTCAAGTTGACTTTGAAGAACACAGATCCTCAACGCATTTTGGCTGACTGATGAGATAAGAATTGTTTCCGACAGCACTCTAGGTGTGAGGACAGTTTCAGTTTTCTCCTACCAGTCAATAACAACTTGCATTTATATAGCCCCTTTAATGTAGTAAAACGTCCCAAGGCACTTCACAGGAGCGTTACCAAACAAAATTTGACACCGAGCCACGTAAGGAGATATTAGGACAAGTGACCGAAAGCTTGGTCAAAGAGGAAGGTTTTAAGAAGCGTCTTAAAGGAGGAGACAGAGGTAGAGAGGCTGAGAGGGAATTCCATAACTTAGGGCCTAAGCAGCTGAAGGCAAGGCCGCCAATGGTGGGGCGAAGGAAAATGGGGATGCACATGAGGCCAGGGTTGTAGGGCTGGACGAGGTTAGCGAGATAGGGAGGGGCGAGGCCATGGAGGGATTTGAACACAAGGATGAGAAGTTTAAATTTGAGGCATTGCTGGACCGGGAGCTAATCGAGGTCAGCAAGCACAGGGGTGATGGGTGAACGAGACTTGGTGCGAGTCAAATGGTGCTACTACCTTGGCTACATCAGTACAACCACTAGCACAAATGGAGATCAGCGTAGTTTCCTCTTTAAGCTTTCTTTGCTAAGAAATGAGCAGCTAAGCCAGGTTGCAATTATGTGGACCATCAGTAAGCAAAACCCAAATGCTACGAGCAGTTGTGGGAGAGACTACTTCTTCAGCAACTGGACGTGACTGACACTGAATGTAATGTGGATCTGAGAGGAGATACAGGATCAGATCAATCCCACTGCACAAAAGTTCTTGGACTGAATAGCCCAAATCATCCGCAGATACTCAGAGGACATTTTTTTGATGTCAGACAGGCAAGACTGACAGTACAGAAATGTTCACGGAGTCAAGGGAAGTAATGGAGCTGGACATACTTACGAAAGCCAACCCTCTTGTCTCCAAATGAGAGGCAGCATGTCAAGGGTAGAGACTTTGGGGGACTCCAGAGGTGACAGGAAGGGAAGCCATTGCTGAAGATGAGCTGGCTGCATTCAGACAGATTGGAGTGGAGTTATGCGAGGGGAATCCACGGAACTGGATAACACAGGTGAAGCGAAGGAGGAGGATGGTGTGGATGGCCACGTAAAATGCTACAGAGAGGTCAAGGAGGAGAAGACGTCACAGAAGGTGTCACTCATGACTTTGAGGGTTTGGAGGGGTTCAAACAGAGCATTTTACCAAATGGCTTCCTTCTGTGCTGTATGATTCTATACATATATATCGAACAGAAGTCTGAAGTAGCACAAAAAGATCAGGACATTTGTATGACAATATGACATTTGGGTGAATTTAATTAAAATGCAATGGCAGGTACATTAGTAGCTGGCTCTCAGTAGGGTAGGAGTCACTGGCAGTCAGACTCTACCAATCTACTGGCAGTCAGACTCATAAGAACATAAGAAATAGGAGCAGGAGTAGGCCAATCGGCCCCTCGAGCCTGCTCCGCCATTCAATAAGATCATGGCTGATCTGATCCCAACCACAAATCTAAAGAACACAAGAAGTAGGAGCAGGACCCGGCCACTCAGCCCCTGGGCCCTCTCCGCTACCCACAGGGCCTTGACCGATCTGAACTCAGCTTCATGTCCAATTTCCTGCCCGCTCCCCATAACCCTTAATTCCCTTTACTTCTAGAAAACTGTCTATTTCTGTTTTAAATTTATCTAGTGATGTAGCTTCCACAGCTTCCTGGGGCAGCAAATTCCACAGACCTACCACCCTCTGAGTGAAGAAGTTTCTCCTCATCTCAGTTTTGAAAGAGCAGCCCCTTATTCTAAGATTATGCCCCCTAGTTCTAGTTTCACCCATCTTTGGGAACATCCTTACTGCATCCACCCGATCAAGCCCCTTCACAATCTTATATGTTTCAATAAGATCGCCTCTCATTCTTCTGAATTCCAATGAGTAGAGTCCCAATCTACTCAACCTCTCCTCATATGTCCACCCCCTCATCCCCGGGATTAACCGAGTGAACCTTCTTTGTACTGCCTCGAGAGCAAGTATGTATTTTCTTAAGTGTGGACACCAAAACTATATGCAGTATTCCAGATGCGGTCTCAACAATACCTTATATAACTGCAGCAATACCTCCCTGTTTTTATATTCTATCCCCCTAGCAATAAAAGCCAACATTCCGTTGGCTTTCTTGATCACCTGCTGCACCTGCACACCAACTTTTTGATCTTCTTGCACTAGGACCCCCAGATCCCTTTGTACTGCAGTACTTTCCAGTCTCTCGCCATTAAGAAAATAACTTGCTCTCTTATTTTTCCTGCCAAAGTGCATAACCTCACATTTTCCAATATTATATTGCATCTGCCAAATCTCCGCCCACTCACCCAGCCTGTCTATATCCCCTTGCAGGTTTTTTATGTCCTCCTCACTCTCCACTTTCCCTCCCATCTTTGTATCATCTGCAAATTTTGATATGTTGCACTCGGTCCCCTCCTCCAAATCGTTAATATAGATTGTAAAGAGTTGGGGACCCAGCACCGACCCCTGTGGAACACCACTGGTTACTGGTTGCCAGTCCGAGAATGAACCATTTATCCCAACTCTCTGCCTCCTGTTCGATAACCAATCCTCCACCCATGCCAGAATATTACCCCCAATCCCGTGATTTTTTATCTTAAGTAATAATCTTTTATGTGGCACCTTGTCGAATGCCTTCTGGAAGTCTAAATACACTACGTCCACTGGTTCCCCTTTATCCACCCTGTACGTTATATCCTCAAAGAACTCAAGCAAATTTGTCAGACATGACTTCCCCTTCATAAAGCCATGCTGACTTTGTCCTATTAAATTATGCTTATCTAAATGTTCCGTTACTGTCTCCTTAATAATAGACTCCAAAATTTTACCCACCACAGATGTTAGGCTAACTGGTCTATAATTTCCAGCCTTCTGCCTACTACCCTTTTTAAATAACGGTGTTACATTAGCAGTTTTCCAATCTGCCGGGACCTCTCCTGAGTCCAGGGAATTTTGGAAAACTATCACCAAAGCATCCACAATCCCTACTGCCACTTCCCTCAAGACCCTAGGATGGAAGCCATCAGGTCCAGGGGATTTATCCGCTTTGAGTCCCATTATTTTACTGAGTACCATCTCCTGAGTGATTTTAATCGTATTTAGCTCCTCCCCCCGTAGAGCCCCCTGTTTGTCCAGTGTTGGGATATTCTTAGTGTCCTCTACCGTAAAGACTGAAACAAAATATTTGTTCAGCATTTTTGCCATCTCCATGTTTCCCACCATTAATTTCCCGGTCTCATCCTCTAAGGGACCTACGTTTGCCTTAGCCACCCTTTTTCTTTTTATATAACTATAGAAACTCTTGCTATCTGTTTTTATATTTTTTGCTAATTTCTTTTCATAATCTAACTTCCCTTTCTTAATCAATCCTTTAGTTACTTTTTGCTGTCTTTTGAAGACTTCCCAATCTTCTATCCTCCCACTAAGTTTGGCTACCTTATATGTCCTTGTTTTTAGTCGGATACTATCCTTAATTTCTTTACTTAGCCACGGATGGCTGTCATTTCTTTTACACCCTTTTTTCCTCAGTGGAATATATTTATTTTGAAAGTTGTAAAATAACTCCCTAAATGAACACCACTGCTCATGTACCGTCTTACCCTTTAATCTATTTTCCCAGTCCACTTTAATCAATTCCGCTCTCATACCATCATATTCTCCTTTATTCAAGCTCAGTACGCTTGTTTGAGAATCAACCTTCTCACCCTCTAATTGGATATGGAATTCAACCATGTTGTGGTCGCTCGTTCCAAGGGGATCCTTAACTAGGACATTATTAATTAATCCTGACTCATTACACAGGACCAGGTCCAAGGTTGCCTGCCCCCTTGTAGGATCAGTTACATACTGCTCAAGAAATCCATCCCTGATGCACTCAATGAACTCTTCCTCAAGGCTGCTCTGCCCAATTTGATTTGTCCAATTAATATGATAGTTAAAATCCCCCATATTTATAGCTGTTCGCTTATTACTTGCCCCGACTATTTCCTGATTAATACTTCTTCCAGCAGAGTTGCAACTATTAGGAGGCCTATATACTACGCCCACTAGTGTTTTTTTCCCCTTATTATTCCTTATCTCTACCCAAACTGTTTCATTATCTTGATGCTTTGTCCCAATATCATTTATCTGTATTACAGTGATTCCTTCCTTTATTAACATAGCCACCCCACCTCCCCTTCCTTCCTGCCTGTCCTTCCTGATTGTTAAATACCCTGGCATATTTAATTCCCAGTCGTTGTCACCCTGCAGCCATGTTTCTGTAATGGCCACAAGATCATACCCATACGTAGTTATTTGTGCCGTTAACTCGTCCATTTTGTTACGAATGCTACGTGCATTCAGATAAAGAACTTTCAAATCTGTTTTGTGACGCTTAGTTCCTGCTTTTTCCTTTTTTAACACTTTACCTATTACTCCATACCTTCTGTCCCTTCCTGTTATGCTTTCTTCTGTCTCCCTGCTCAGGTTCCCAACCCCCTGCCACTTTAGTTTAAACCCTCCCCAACAGCACTAGCAAACACTCCTCCTAGGACAGCGGTCCCGGCCCTGCCCAGGTGCAGACCGTCCGGTTTGTACTGGTCCCACCTCCCCCAGAACCGTTTCCAGTGTCCCAGGAATTTGAATCCCTCCCCCTTGCACCATTCCTCTAGCCACGTATTCATTTGAAATATCCTCCTATTTCTACTCTGACTAGCACGTGGCACTGGCAGCAATCCTGAGATTACTACCTTTGAGGTCCTGTTTTTTAATTTACCTCCTAACTCCCTATATTCTGCTTTTAGGACCTCATCCCCTTTTTTACCTATATCGTTGGTGCCTATGTGCACCACGACAGCTGGCTGTTCGCCCTCCCCCTCCAAAATGTTCTGTAGCCGCTCCGAGACGTCCTTGATCCTTGCACCAGGGAGGCAACACACCATCCTGGAGTCTCGGTTGCGGCCGCAGAAACGCCTGTCTATTCCCCTTACAATTGAGTCCCCTATCACTATAGATCTTCCACTCTTTTTCCTCCAAGGGGTATGGGGAGAGAGCGGGAATATGGTATTGAGATATAGGGTAAGCCATGATCATATTGAATGGCGGAGCAGGCTCGAAGGGCCGAATGGCCTACTCCTGCTCCTATTTTCTATGTTTCTATGTTTCTAATCAGAAGTCCATACCTGCATCTTCCCCCACTGAACACCAATGGAAGCCCTCCCACCCCTGACCCTTGCATTGCTACTAAAAAGGAAGCGTCTAGGAATCCAGCCCGTGCGGGAATCGCTCAATCTGGGCATGGGGAGGAATTCGGGTTGGAACCGGGTATCCAGCCCTTTCCGTCCCATTCCAAAGTACTGACGGAGGAGAGCCGACACTTCTTTCAGACGCTTCCTCTCTTGTGACGTCGCAGTAATAGACAGGGAAACAGTCCCCGACAGAAATCCCACCAGCTAAGCTGAGCATACAGCCAGTGTAAGGTATGCCTGGATAAGGCAGGGATACTTGCCGTGTGAGTGGGGCCCACAATCTGGTTTCCCAATGTCAATCCAAGACAGGAAAGTGGCAGCAACAGTAAGGAGCAGCTCAGGATACCAAATTGTAGGGGTGAAATTGGCAATGCTGGGGGAGGGGGGGGGGGAAACGCAAAACGGGCATTAGCGGATCGGTCCCCATTATACACTCCACCCTGATTTTCGTTTCCATTGAAGGGTATAACGGGCTGTTCTACCACTGCCCTTTTTGTGCCCCCCGCCCCACCGCTGAAGTTGAACTTCACCCACTTTGTCTTACCCACTGGCCTACGAGGTGCCACTCTGAAATTCCGCACTGTCCGCAGGATATATGGACGGATTGTCCTGTAGATGGTGCAAGTGCCTTGCCTCTTTAATGATTGAAGGATTTGTTAGGGTAGATAGAGAGAAACTATTTCCTCTGTTGGAGGGAGTTGAGAACATAAGGAGGCATAATCTGAAAATTAGAACTAGGCCGTTGAGAGGGAGATGTCAGGAAGCACTTCTTCACACAAAGGGTAGTGAAATCTGGAACCCTCCCCCTCAAAAGGGTGTTGAGGCTGGGGGTCAATTGGAAATTACTAAACTGAGATTGATAGATTTTTGTTAGGCAAGTGTATTAAGGGTTACGGAACCAAGGCGGGTGGATGGAGTTAAGATACAGATCAGCCATAATCTAGTTGAATGGTGGAACAGGCTTGAGGGGCTGAATGGCCTACTCCTGTTCCTATGTTCCTTCCTATATTCCTAACGCAAATGACTCTGGGATTTGGGACGTGGAGGAGCTGAGTGCTTGGACTGACTGGCAGGTGGAAGCCCCGCCCAGTGGTGCAGCGGCCCAATCTGAATTTCAGTTGGCGGAGTGTCACCAGAGCAATGGAGGCAGCTCCACACGATGAGTCTCCCAATCTTATTACTGGTACAAGGTTCACAAAGATGATACCAGAACTGAGAGGTTTTAACTATCAGGAAAGATTGAACAGGATGGGGGTCTTTTCTCTAGAAAAGAGAAAGCTGAGGGGTGACCTCATAGAGGTCTTTAAAATTATGAAGGGGTTTGATAGGGTAGACGTAAAGAAGATGTTGCCACTTGTGGGGGAGACTAAAACTTGGGGCCATCAATATAAGATAGTCACTAACAAATCCAATAAAGAATTCAGGAGAAACTTCTTTAGCCAGAGAGTGGTTAGAATGTGGAACTCGCTACCACAAGGAGTAGTTGAGGCGAATAGCAGAGATGCATTTAATGGGAAGCTAGATAAACACATGAGGGAGAGAGGAATAGAAGGATATGCTGATAGGGTGAGATGAAGAGGGGTGGGAGGAGGCTTGTATGGAGCATCAACACCAGCATGGACCTATTGGGCCGAATGGCCTGGTTCTGTGCTGTAATTGCTATGTCACAAACTGAGGTGACCGTGACCACTTCAGACTTCAAGTTATTGTTCCAATGTTCGCAGTAAAGACTGTTTTTTTTTGTTTAAGAAAACATGCGCTTTGCCATACAGAAACAAATTTAAAGCCTCTTGCACCCAAACTAAGCAACTGATCACGCCTATGAGCTGAAGTTAGGAATAGCTTGGATTTTCAACGCTGATTTTGATCTGGCAATTAAATTAAGTCACGGAGACTGATTCAGGAATTAGTTTCAATGTGACAGTGTATAAGTTTGACCTTCTACCACTTGCCATTAGCGAGAATGATTTAATTACTGATACTTTTCTATATTAGGCAGAAATCCCCTTCTTTCTTTATTTCTCATAAATTAAATTAAACATTAGTATGCAGCAGTCTGAATCAATCCTCTACTTCATTCGTCATAATATCCGTATCTTTAAGTTATACGAAGTGCATGCCTGATAACGAGATTAAAATATTTCGCTTGGACGTTCTGCCACCGCGATGTCGTAACTTCGTCGGAAGCACGACAGTAACCACAGGGTTTCCGTCGCACATCTGACAAGGTTACGGTAGTTCAGCGGCTAAGAGTCCAAGGAAATTCGGGGAGCAACTCAAAAAATATTTCAGAACCTAGGAACAGGAGTAGGCCATTCAGCCCCTCGGGCATATTTAGAAAGTCAATAGCTGAGGTTACCTTTCCAATTAATACATGATTTACATGGCTCCAGACCTCATTACAGCCTTGGTCCAAACATGGACAAAAGAGCTGAATTCCAGAGGAGAGAGTGACTGCCCTTGACATCAAGGCAGCATTTGATCGAGTGTGGCACCAAGGAGCCCTAGTAAAATTGAAGTCAATGGGAATCAGGGGGAAAACTCTCCTGTGGCTGGAGTCATACCTAGCACAAAGGAAGAGGGTAGTGGTTGCTGGAGGCCAATCGTCTCAACCCCAGGGTATCGCTGTAGGAGTTCCTCAGGGCAGTGTCCTGGGCTCAACCATCTTCAGCTGCTTCATCAATGACCTTCCCTCCATCATAAGGTCAGAAATGGGGATGCTTGTTGATGATTTCATAGTGTTCAGTTCCATTTGCAACCCCTCAGATAATGAAGCAGTCCGTGCCTGCATGCAGCAAGACCTGGACAACATCCAAGTTTGGGCTGATAAGTGGCAAGTAACATTCGTGCCAGACAAGTGCCAGGCAATGACCATCTCCAACAAGAGAGAGTCTAACCACCTCCCCTTGACATTCAACAACATTACCATTGCCGAATCCCCCACCATCAACATCCTGGGGGGGGTCACCATTGACTAGAAACTTAAGTGGACCAGCCATATAAATACTGTGGCTGCAAGAGCAGGTCAGAGGCTGGGTATTCTGCGGCGAGTGACTCACCTCCTGATTCCCCAAAGTGATTCTACCATCTGCAAGGCACAAGTCAGGAGTGTGATGGAATACTGTCCACTTGCATGGATGAGTGCAGCTCGAACAACGCTCAAGAAGTTCGACACCATCCAGGACAAAGCAGCCCGCTTGATTGGCACCCCATCCACCACCTTAAGTATTCATCGCCTCCACCACCAGCGCACTGTGGCTGCAGTGTGTACCATCTACAAGATGCACTGCAGCAACTCGCCAAGGTTTCTTCGGCAGCACCTTCCAAACCTGCGACCTCTACCACCTAGAAGGACAAGGGCAGCAGGCGCATGGGAACAACACCACCTGCACATTCCCTTCCAAGTCACACACCATCCCGACTTGGAAATATATCACCGGTCCTTCATCGTCACTGGGTCAAAATCTTGGAACTCCCTACCTAACAGTACTGTGGGAGAACCATCACCATACGGACTGCAGATGGAGTTCAATGTGAGGTCATCCACTTGATTCTGAGAAAGACAAATTGGAATATTTTCTTAATGGTGAGAGACTAGGGGCGCTAAATTGGGCCATGTATCGCCCGTTGTTTCGGCGCTACACGGCCTCTCCGACATCCAAGATGGCGTCTTGGATAAGCACGCACATTTCCAGCATGAGGTGCGCCGGATGCCACCTTAGTATAGGAGTTAGCGCTGGCGCAGATAACGAATGCTGGAATCATGTAAAGTAGGGAGAAAATTGCTTCAATCAGTGTGCAACGTTGATTTAAAGTGATAGACACCTTTTTGGGACTTAACGCTCAACTCAACGCACATTCTTAACCCTGACCATCTGAACGTGTCTTAGAGTGCCTGGAGGACCCCCCACCAGCGCTTTTTAAAGGGACCAAGCAGGATTTACAGGTTAGTGGCTGGATTATTGCTTCTGGCTGCCGAGACATTTGTAGCTGCTTTTTGGATGTCTTCTAGACTTGAATACTAGGAGGCGGGGACATAGCCTAACATTTAGAGCCAGGACGTGCAGGAGTGAAGTTAGGAAATGCTTCTACACACAAAGGGTGAGAGACATTTGGAATGCTCTTCTGCAGACGGCAGTTGATGCTAGCTCACTTGTGAATGTTAAATCTGCGATTGATAGATTTCTGTGAACCAAGGGCTCTAAGGGATATGGGGCTAAGATGGGTATATGGAGTTAGGTCACAGGTCCACCATGATCTCATTTAATGGTGGAACAGGCTCGAGGGGCTAAATGCCACTGCCACTTGCTGCCTCTTGATATGCGCCACCTTCTCCTGCAAGAAAGTGAGACATGTGTCTGGGTGATGTGCCTGTCATGGTTGAATAGCAGCCAGTGTGTGTGGCCTGTGACTTGTGGGTGGGCGGCTTGAAACAGTGGTAATGTGTAAGGGTGAGAGGAAGCATCTGGTTGGAAGAGTTGAGTACTGATGGAAAGAGTTTGTTGGTATATGGGGGATGGGGGGTGTAGTGCATGGTACAGTTGGTAGGAGACGCCACTTGACAGTTGACCTCACTCACCTTGACCACTCATGTCAAAGCATTGAACTTCTTCCTGCACTGCACCCATGTTCATGATGCTGCGCGCCTGACATTGACTTCGTCCTCCGCTGCCTCCCACTGCCTTTTGGATATATGTCTGGAGGGCCTCTTACCGCAATCCCCCCAGCTCCCCTGGATATAGGATGTCCCGCCTTCTGTCCACCTCTTGCACCCAAGGTCTCTAGTACATCAGCAGGAGAACCTTGGCGCACGCACTCTCGCAGGCCTGGTACAAACTCAGATCGGCAGGTTGGTGAGGTCTGGCGTGCAGGTTGGAGGATGTGAGATTTAGTAGTGCGCAACCTTTATTCAATGTTTTAACATAACTCATCAGTATGTAAACATAGGGATGGGACCTACATCTGTGTTTTCTATGTGCGATGTCTGATCTCTGTTCAGACTCCGTGCAGACAGTAAACTGTTATTTTCATCAAATAACAGGTACCAGCTACCTTTAAGAGATTTCTGAGAAACATCCTCCCTTTAAGAAATTGAGCTCCCCTGGTGGTGGAAAGTGCAAATTGCATTGATTCCACGTGCAAGGCCCAGAATGGAACGCTGATTGCAGGTTAGTACTCAGGCCGGCTGAAACTTGCGTCCTGCCTGCGCAGGGGTCATTGGGCGTGGTGTAATAGCACATCACACTACAAATCACTGATGGTTAGAATGTGGAGTAATTGAGGCGACTAGCATAGATGCATTTAAGGGAAAGCTAGATAAACACATGAGGGAGAAAGGAATAGAAGGATATGCTGATAGGGTAAGATAAAGTAGGGAGGGAGGAGGCCCATCTGGAGCATGAACACTAGCACAGACCAGCTGGGCCAAATGGTCTGTTTCTGTGCTGTAAATTGTATGTAACTAAAGGCCAGTGTACAGAATGATCCCAGAACTGAGAGGATATACCTAAAAGGAATGGCTGAACAGGCTGGGACTCTCTTCTCTAGAAAGGAGAAGGCTGAGAGATGACCTAATAGAGGTCTTTAAAAGTACACCCCCCACCCCACCCCACAATGGTACATTTGAGTTTTCATTAACAGTGCTAACCTTAAAGAACCATTTTAAATATGATGTATATGGGTCACTTGCCTGAATAATTCTCATTTGAAAAATGCAAACCAGACTATTGAATCCTTCCAATATGTTCTGCATTTGATAATAATAAAAGTTACGACATTTAAAGAAACAAATTCGTAAAAGAATTCCATCTATTGAAGGGATCCACACACATGCCTTCCCGGACTAAGAAATTCCCTAACACGCAGTTGTGTGCTACACCCTGTCTACTTGTATAAAAGAAATAATTACATTTCTGTGGTGTGTTTGTGTTGAGTATTAAGAAAGCATGGAACAAGAAAGGGACTTCAGCCCATTAGGCCCATTCCTTTCACACAGCATGTACAATTTGCCCAATATGAGATCCAACCAACTTGTCTAATCTCCTAGTGGGGGGCGGGGAACAAATAACCACTGGTAAAACTTCTAAAATAATGAAGCTTTTATAAAATTTCTCTTGTATCCTTAAGGTAACCTGGCCAAATGCCAGGATATCAATCTGTGTTATTTAACCCTGAATGGTTGCTGACATCTTGCAGACCTTTGCAAAGTGCAAAAACCACCGTGTTTCTCACAGCATCGGATCATCTATTTCAACACCTTCCCTTATAACCTTCAATGTCCTTCTTGTTCAGATATTCATCCAACTCTTCCTGAAGAAGTTTTGTTTGTAAATTTAGCAGTATTGGCCTACAGACAATGGCATTGCCCATTTATACAGTGCCTTTGATGCAGCAAAATATCCCCAGGGTAGGGATTACAATTAGGCATCAGACTCAAGAAGGAGTAGGAAGGAGGTTAGGAGAGTTGGGCCAAGGGCAATGTCGAGGAGGGAAATGTCAAGGAGGATTTTCAAAGCGAGGAGAGATGTAGCTAGATGAAAGGATTGTGGGGGAGGAATGGACGCAGGGTGTGAGTCAAGATTGTTGAAGGCTCTACCACCAATGGGAAAGAAGGAAGAATATGCAGTAGCCCAGAGGTGGAAGAGTGGAGGATGTGGGCAGGGACATGCAGCTGGAAGAGATTGAGAAATTAGAGAGGGCCGTGGTTGTGTTAGGATTTGAAGATGAAGATGAGGATTTGATGCACCGGGGAATGGGGAGCTAGTGGTTGGCATCAAGGATTTGGGCATGTGGGGTGAGGTAAGGCCGGATAAGAACGATGTTTAGGAAGTGGAAGTAGGCAATCTTAACGATGGACTGGATGTGGGGTTTGAAGTTCAGCTCAGGGTTCAGCAGGACACCAAGAATGTGCACCATCAGCTTGAGATTGAGCATGGATCCAGGAAGACAGATGGGATCAGGGGTCAAGGCAAAAGACCTGAAGTTTGGTCAGGCCTTTTATCAGGCGTCTGGATCAATCGTCTAAAACGAGCATTGGGCCTCTTGCATATGCTGATGAGGGGCCTATCACCGGTTTTAGAACCATTCTAGGAAATCGGGCTACCCTGAGGGGAATACGCCTCAGGCCTGTCTCGTTCACGCTCTCTAGAAGTGGATGCAGCCTAGCCAGCAACCGTCACCAAAAAGGCAAGTTACACCCGGCAACACAGCTCTCCTGCCAGCCGAGATTGCCTCCCACTCCACTCCACCCGGGGTTTACCAGAGTGCTGCTACTGGTGAGACAGGCGGCCCAAAATTCAATTCTTCAGTCAGGCGAGCTGCCCGTGGAGGCGCAATTATTTAAATGAGGCCAATTTCTGGTGATCCTTGGGCCTCGTTCCCTGTGCCCATTTTCCCCTTGCAAACCGGCCTGAACGAATTTCCAGGCCTATATCCTTTTCTTGGGTGCAGTGTTACTGTTAACTGCTGTTAAGCGGGCCTATGCCTTGGAGTGCACCATTTATGGCCCAATATCAAGTTAAACAATAGCATAACCCAGGGATCATAACATACAACCCTTGCTGTAGGTACTGGCTCCTGTAATATTGCTTGTGCTGCCAAATGCATTCTGCTCTCTTTTCAGAAAGCCGACTGAAAACCATTTAATTGAGACCTAAATTTTCCCTTGGTACACCATGATGACACTTTCAATCTTTATTAAACCATCAATCTCAGTTCTTTTCCATAATTTTTTATACTAAAAAACAGACCAATTATTTTTAAAAATCAAATTGGATATTTGTAGCATCGATGTAAATTTACTTACATTCCTTAACATCGAATACCATCTGCCCAGTTACGTCTCTGGAATGAGCTTTGAATTTTCTCTCTCAGTCTGCCACTTTATAGAATCATAGAAAGGTTACAGCACGGAAGGAGGCCATTCGGCCCATTGAGACCGTGCCGGCTCTATCCATAGTTTTATAAAAATCAATACAACATTTGTCTTTCAGATGTGAAATAAAGCACTCTGTAGTGATTGGTGTCACCAGCAAAGAAGAAAATGTGGGGTGATATTTACTATAAAGGAACAGAGTTGGGTCATGCAAAGTCCCCAAATAGGTTCTTACTATTTGGGAGCTAAAACAGATTATCTGGCCATTATCATATTGCTGTTTGTGGGATCTTGCTGTGCTCAAATTGGCTGCCGCGTTTCCTATATTACAACAGTGACTACACTTCAAAAAGTACTTCATTGACTGTAAAGCGCGTTGGGACGACCTGAGGTCGTGAAAGAGGCTATATAAATGCATGTCTTTCTTTTACTGGTCGAAATCTAATATTTGAGTCCTCTAATGAAATGATATATCCAGTTCAGCAATTGAGTAGGTTTGCTGCAGGACACCGGCTTCTGAATGGGGTTAAAGCTGCCATTCTCTATCAACAGGCCAATAGCTTTGCTTTAACTTTGCCCTGGGCATTGAGTAAAATTGGTCCATTCCCCCAACCGAGAGATTGGGGGCCTCGTAAGTTGGCTGGTTTGCTTCAAAGCTAAATTGGCAAGTAGGTTTTTGTGATGTTGCAACAGTCTCACCATGGTTTTCAAGTGCTTTTAAATAATTGCCGACAGGAATACTGATGTGTAGTTCTGAAGTTTGTGAAGGATGGAAGTGAACACTCAAGAAACTCCATCCGGGATAAAGCAGTCTGCTTGATCGGCACCCCATCCACCAGCTTAAACATTCACTCCCTCCAGGGAGAAAGGAATGGAAGGATATGGCAATAGGGTTAGATAAATAAGGTGGGAGGAGGCTTGTGTGGAACATAAATGCCGGCATAGACCAATTGGGCCGAATGGCCTGTTTCTGTGCTGTGAAATTCTATGTAGTTCTATGCATGACATTCCAGCAGAGCGTAGCTCCGAAAATAACAGTTTAGAACTTTAACTAGCAGGAAATGCGCCACTTGACAACGATTAAGACATCAGGTGAGTACTAATCCATATTTACTGATCAGGAAATTTACCAATTAACATGGGACACTGGCACCAGTACTGGGACAGGAAAGGGCTGTACCGTTGGGACGGGCTACACCTGAACCGGGCTGGCACCATGTTCCTAGCGGAAAGGATAAATAGGGTGTTAAAAAGGACTTTAAACTAATAAATGGGGGGCAAGGGCTCGGTCAGAAACAATAGTAAAAATTATAGCTTATAGATTTTAAAAAGGGATAAGCGCAGAGTTCAGGTCATAAACAGTGATATAGATAATCCAGGTGAAGCGAATGCTAAAATAACTAAAGTAGTTACACAGCAGGAGTGACAAATAAGAAGCGTGTCAAGTTAAACGATGAGAGAAAGACAGCATCAGGGCAGAAGGGCAGGTTAGGGTCTCTTGCCCAAATAAGAGTTTTATATACTAAAGCACAGAGTCTAAGAAATAAATTGAGTGAATTAGAGGCTCAAGTGCAGCTTTGAGGGTATGACATGGTGGCTATTACTGAGACTTGGCTGCAAGCTGGTCATGATTGGGTGTTAAATATTCCACGTTATAAGGCCTTTAGAAAGGAAAGGGAAGAGCAGGAGGGTTAGCCTCATTGATTAAAGATACTGTTACAACATTAGTAAGAGAGAATATAGGTAAGGGAAAGGAATCAGCGGAGACTCCGTGGTTAGAATTGAGAAATAAGAGATGGCTTAATACTGTAATGGGAGTTGTCTACAGGCCTTCTGATAGCAGCAATGAAGTGGTAGAATGTATCAATTCAGAGATAAGAGAGGCTTGTAGCAAAAGCAGGGTTGTTTTAATGGGAGACTTTAATTTTCATATAGATTGGGAAGAGCAGAGAAGCTCAAGTCAGGAAGGTAGTGAATTTCTTGAGTGCATTCAAGATAGTTTTCTGGAGCAATACGTTCTAGAACCAGCAAGAGGGTAAGAGCTGTACTTACCAAATAAAACAGCCATGGTTGACAAAAGAGATGAGAGATAACATAAAACTAAAGGAAAGAGCATACAAAAGTGCAAAGAATAATGTAGATCCAGGGGAATGGAAGAGATATAAAGAACAGCAAAGGAAGACAAAAAGGATACTAGGAGCTGCAAAAAGGAATTTGAAAAGAAACTTGCAAGGGATATCAAGATTAACACAAAAAGTCTTTACAATTATATTAGAAGAAAAAGGGTAGCCAAGGGTAATGTGGGCCATTTAAAAACAGATGCTGGTAATATTGCAAATGAAAATAAGGAAATGGTAGACTTGTTGAATAATTATTTTGTGTCAGTCTTCACAGTAGAGGAAGAGGATAATATACCTGACATTCCAGGGAAACTAATAATGAATCAAGGACTGGAACTCTCTAAAGTTAATATACGCAAGAAAACAATATTAGAAAAAATAATGGCACTAAAGACTGACAAATCCCCAGGACCTGATGGTTTCCACCCCAGGGTTTTAAAGGAAGTAGGTGAGGAAATTGCAGATGCTTTAGCCATAATCTTCCAAAGCTCTCTCGATTCAGGAATTGTCCTTTTAGATTGGAAAATTGCAAACATAACTCCATTATTTAAGAAAGGAGAGTGAGAAACCGGGAAATTATAGTCCTGTAAGTCTAACATCTGTTGTGGGGAAGTTATTGGAATCTATAATTAAGGAAAGGGTGACTGAGCACTTAGAGAAATTTGAGCTGATTAGAGAGAGCCAAAATGGATTTGTAAAGGATAGGTCATGTCTAACGAACCTAATTGAATTTTTTGAGGAAGTAACTAGATAGTAAACAGGGGAATGTCTATGGATGTAGTTTATATGGACTTCCAGAAGGCGTTCGATAAGGTTCCACATAAGAGACTGTTAGCTAAAATTAAAGCTCATGGAATTGAAGGCAAGAGTAGAGATAATGGGTATGTACTCGAATTGGAAGGAAGTGACTAGTGGTGTCCCACAAGGAGCTGTGCTGGGGCCTCAACTGTTCACTATATTTATTAATGACTTAGATAACACAGTGGAGAGCCATATATTCAAGTTTGCCGATGACACAAAGATCAGTGGCATAGTAAGATAGATTAAGTGAGTGGGCAAAACTGTAGCAGATGGATTTTAACACAGGTAAGTGTGAGGTCATTCAAAAGGATTGATCCACATATTTTTTAATTGGTGAAAAGCTAAGAAGAGTGGAGGTCCAAAGAGATTTAGGGCTCCATGTAAACATATCAATAAAATGTAGTAGTCAGGGACAAAAATAATGGAATGTTAGCCTTTATAACTTGAGGGTTAGTCTATAAAGGGGAGGAAGTTTTGCTACAGATATAGAAAGCCCTGGTTAGACCACATCTGGAGTACTGTGAACAATTCTGGGTGTCGCAACTTAGAAATGATATATTGGCCTTGGAAGGAGTGTGGCACAGATTCACCAGAATGTTACCAGGGCTCCAAGGGTTAGATTATGAGGAGAGATTACATAAACTGGGCTTGTATTCCCTGGAATATAGAAAGTTAAGGGGTGATATGATTGAGGTTTTTAGGATCTTGAAAGGAATTGATAGAGTAGATAGAGAGAAGCTTTTTCCGCTGGTGGGGGAGTCTAGGACAAGGAGACATTACCTTAAAATCAGAGCCCCGTCATTCAGGAGAGAAGTTAGGAAACACTTCTTCACGTGAAGGGTGGTAGAAGTGTGGAACTCTCTCCCACAAAAAGCAGTAGATGCTAGCTCAATTAATAATTTTAAAATCTGAGATCGATAGATTTTTGCCAGCCAAGGGACATGGAGCTAAGATGGGTGGATGGCGGAACAGGCACAAGGGGCTGAATGGCCTATTCCTGTTCCGATAAAACAAGAAAGGTTGATTTTCCTGTGCCGCCCTCATCACTGCTGATAGTATCATGAAGATGGTACAGGAATGCCTGTTCCCTCCCCCAGCCACCCACCATGCAACAGGCCACCCACTCCCGATTGTGCCCAGAGCCCCCCCACTCCCAATTATTCCCAGAGCTCCCCCCTCCCGATTATTCCCAGACCCCCCAATCATTCCCAGAGCCCCCCTCCCGATCATTCCCAGAGCACCCCATGCCAATCATTCCCAGAGCCCTCCTCCTGATTATTCCCAGAGCCCCCCGATCATTCCCAGAACCCCCTGATCATTCCCAGAACCCCCCTTCCCGATCATTCCCAGAGCCCCCCTCCCGATCATGCCCTGAGCGCCCCCCAATCGTTCCCAGCTCCCCCCTGCTGATCGTTCCCAGCTCCCATGCTCCCCATCGTTCCCAGAGCCCCCCCTCCCGATCATTCCCATCTTCACCCTTCCTGATCATGCCAAAAGCACCCTCCCTCCCCACCGATCATATAAATCATAGAAAATTTACAGCACAGAAGGAGGCTATTTGGCCCATCGTGTCCGCGCCGGCTGAGAAACGAGCCACCCAGCCTAATCCCACTTTCCCGCATTTGGTCCGTAGCCCTGCAGGTCACGGCTCTTCAGGTGCACATCCAGGTGTTTTTTAAATGAGTTCCAGGCAGTGAGTTCCAGACCCCCACCACCCTCTGGGTGAAAAAAATTTTCCTCATTTCCACGCTCATCCTTCTACCAATCACTTTAAATCTATGCCCCCTGGTTTTTGACCCCTCCGCTAAGGGAAATAGATCCTTCCTAGCCACTCTACCTAGGGCCCTCATTATTTTGTACACCTCAATCAAATCACTCCTCAGCCTCCTCAGTTCCAAGGAAAACAACCCCAGCCTATTCAATTTGTCATCATAGCTAAAATTCTCCAGTCCTGGGAATATCCTCGTAAATCTGCTCTGCACCCTCTCTAGTGCAATTACATCCTTCCTGTAATGTGGTGACCAGAACTGTGCGCAGTACTCAAGCTGTGGCCTAACTAGTGTTTTATACAGTTTCAGCATAACCTCCCTGCTTTTATGTTCTATGCCTTGGCTAATAAAGGAAAGCATTCCATATGTCTTCTTAACCACCTTTTCTTCATGTCCTGCTACCTTCAGGGATCTGTGGACATGCACTCCAAGGTCCCTCACTTCCTCTACACCTTTCAGTATCCTCCCATTTATTGCGTATTCCCTTGCCTTGATTGCCCTCCCCAAATGCATTACCTCACACTTCTCTGGATTGAACTCCATTTGCCACTTTTCTGCCCATCTGACCAGACCATTGATATCTTCCTGCAGTCTACAACTTTCCTCCTCACTATCAACCACACGGCCTATCTTTGTGTCATCCCCAAATTTCTTAATCATGCCCCCTACGTTTAAGTCCAAATTGTTAATGTATACCACAAAAAGCAAAGGACCTAGTACCGAGCCCTGCGGCACCCCACTGAAAACAGCCTTCCAGTCGCAAAAACACCCGTCGACCATTATCCTTTGCTTCCTGCCACTGAGCCAATTTTGGATCCAATTTGCCACATTCCCTTAGATCCCATGGGCCTTTACTTTTTTGACCAATCTGCCATGTGGGACCTTGTCAAAAGCCTTGCTAAAATCCATGTAGACTACATCAATTGCGCTACCCTCATCGATCCTCCTTGTCACCTCCTTGAAAAATTCAATCAAGTTAGTCAACACGACTTCCCCTTAACAAATCCGTGCTGACTGTCCTGATTAGTCCGTGCCTTTCTAAGTGACAGTTTATCCTGTTCCTCAGAATTGATTCCAATAATTTGTCCACCACCGAGGTTAGACCGACTGGCCTGTGTTTACTTGGTCTACCCTTCGCTCCATTTTTAAACAAAGGTACAAATGTTAGCAGTCTTCCAATCCTCTGGCACTACGCCTGTATCCAGTAAAGTTTGGAAAATGATTGTTAAAGCCTCTGATATTTCCTCCCTGGCTTCTTTTAACAGCCTGGGATACATTTCATCTGGCCCTGGTGATTTATCTACTTTCAAAGATGCTAATCCCCTTAATACTTCCTCTCTCACTATGTTTATCCCATCCAATATTTCACACTCCTCCTCCTTAACTTCAAGTCAGGAGTGTGATGGAATACTCTCCACTTGCCTGGATGAGTGCAGCTCCAACAACACTCAAGAAGCTCGACATCATCCAGGACAAAGCAGCCCGCTTGATTGGTACCCCATCCACCACCCTAAACATTCACTCCCTTCACCACCGGCGCACAGTGGCTGCAGTGTGTACCATCCACAGGATGCACTGCAGCAACTCGCCAAGGCTTCTTCGACAGCACCTCCCAAACCCGCGAACTCTACCACCTAGAAGGACAAGAGCAGCAGGTACATGGGAACAACACCACCTGCACATTCCCCTCCAAGTCACACATCATCCCGACTTGGAAATATATCGCCGTTCCTTCATCGTCGCTGGGTCGAAATCCTGGAACTCCCTTCCTAATAGCACTGTGGGAGAACCTTCACCACACGGACTGCAGCGGTTCAAGAAGGCGGCTCACCACCACCTTCTCAAGGGCAATTAGGGATGGGCAATAAATGCAGGCCTCGCCAGCAATGCCCACATCCCATGAACGAATAAAAAAAAGCCCTGCATCATCCCTCTCCTTTGTGAAGACAGATGCAAATCAGACAGATCGTTCCCAAAGCCCCCACCTCCCAATCATGCCCAGAGCCCCTCTTCCCAATTGTTCCCGGAGCCTCCTTCCGATGGTGCCGAGCTCCCCCCGATCATTCCCAAAACCCCCTCTCCCGATCGTGCCCAAAGCCCCCACCAAAGGTACCCAGAGCCCCCTCCTGATGGTGCCCAGTCCCCACCCCGATCATTCCAAAAGCGCCCCTCCTGATCGTGCCCAGAGCTCCTCCTCCCGGTCATGCCCAGAGTCCCCCCCCGGTCGTTCCCAGAGCCCCCCTCCCAATCGTGCCCAGAGACCCCCTCCTCCTGTTCGTACCCAGAGCCCCCTCCCGATGGTGCCCAGTCCTCCCCTCCCGATCGTTCGCAAAGCCCGCCCTTCCTATTGTGCCCAGAGCCCCTCTTCCTGATCGTTCCCAGAGCCCCCCCACCCCCCAAAATCACACCCAGAGCCCCTCCCACTGGTCCCTGACTGCGGCCTCCTGTCGACAGATGCCCATTCTCACCTGCTGGCTAGGTAGTCAATCTGTCCGGGTGTCGGGCGGGACCCTGCAGTGATTTATTTAAATGAGGCGCTGCCGTTAAGATCAGCAGGGCCTCCACGGGCCCGATCTTGCTGGATTCGTCGCCCACTAACGGGCTACTCCCCACCCTTCTCATCCCCCCCATAAAAATCGAGGCCTTTGTTTCCGCAGATTAGTTTTCAATTTATCCCCCTTCAAGTGCAGACCGTGTCCTCTGGTTCTACTGGTCTGGACAAGGTGAAGCTTGTCATGGTCGACATTATCTGGTCCCTTTAGAATCCTAAAAAACAGTAATCCTATCACCTCTCAACTTTCTCTTTTCCAGTGAGAACATGCCCAATTTACATATTTGCTCATAATCCAAGACCTCCATCCCCTCAATCATTCTGGTTGTTCTCTTCATTGTACCATAGTATGTTACAGCACAGAAGGAGGCCATTCGGCCTATCGTGCCTGTGCCGGCTCTTTGAAAGAGCTATCCAATTAGTCCAACTCCCTCTTTCCCAATAGCCCGATAAATTTTTCCCTTCAAGTACTTATCCAATTCCCTTTTGAAAGTTATTATTGAATCTGCTTCCACCGCCCTTTCAGCCAGTGCATTCCAGATCATAACTCTGCGAAAAAAAATGTTTCCTCATGTTGCGTCTGGTTCTTTTGCCAATCACCTTAAATGTGTGTCCTCTGGTTACTGACCCTTCTGCCACTGGAAACAGTTTCTCCTTATTTACTCTATCAAAACTGTTCATGATTTTGAACACCTCTATCAAATCTCCTCTTAACCTTCTCTGCTCTAAGCAGAGCAACCCCAGCTTCTGCAGTCTATCCACGTAACTGAAGTCCCTCATCACTGGTACCATTCTAGTAAATCTTTTCTGCACCCACTCTAAGGCCTTGACATCCTTCCTAAAGTGTGGTGCCCAGAATTGAACACAATACTCCAGCTGAGGCCTAACCAGTGTTTTATAAAGATTTAGCCTAACTTTCTTGCTTTTGTACTCTATGCCTCTATTAATAAAGCCCAGGATCCCATATGCTTTTTTAAAAACCTTCTCAACTTGTCCTGCCACCTTCAAAGATTTGTGTACATACACCCCAGGTCTCTGTTTCTGTACCCCCTTTAAAATTGTTCCATTTACTTTATATTGCCGCTCCTCATTCTTCCGACCAAAATGTATCACTTCACACTTCTCTGCGTTAAATTTCATCTGCCATGTGTCTTCCCATTTCTATGTCCTCCTGAAGTCTGTTACTATCCTCCACATTTTTACTACATTTCCGAGTCTTGTGTCATCTGTAAACTTTGAAATTATACCCTCTATGCCCAAGTCCAGGTCATTAACTTATATCAAAAAGAGCAGTGGTCCTAATACTGATGCTTGGGGAACACCATTGTACTTCCCTCCAGTCTGAAAAACACCCGTTTACCGCTACTCTCTGCTTTCTGTCCCAAAGCCAATTTTGTAACCACGCTGCCACTGTCCCTTTAATCCCATGGGCTTTAATTTTGTGTACAAGTCTATTATGTGGCACTTTATCAAATGTCTTTTGAAAGTCCATATACACAACATCAACTGCACTACCCTCATCAACCCTCTCCGTTACTTCATCAAAGAACTCAATCAAGTTAGTCAAACATGATTTTCCTTTAACAAATCCATACTGACTTTCATTTATTAACCCATACCTTTCTAAGTGCCAATTAATTTTGTCCCGGATTATTGTCTCTAAAAGTGTCCCCACCATCAACATTACGTTGACTGGCCTGTAATTGCTGGGTTTATCCTTCTCCCCGTTTTTGAACAGGGCTGTAACATTTGCAATCCTCTAGTCCCCATATCTAAGGAGGATTGGAAGATTGTGGCCAGAGCCTCTGCAATTTCTACCTTTAATTCCCTCAGTAACCTAGGGTGTATCCCATCTGGACCTGGTGACTTTTCTACTTTGAGTACTGCCAACCTTTTAAGTACCTCCTGTTTATCTATTTTTACCCTAACCAATATCGCTACTACCTCCTCCTTTACTGCTGCAGTGGCTGCATCCTCTTCTCTAGTGAAGACTGATGCGAAGTATTCATTTAGTACCTCAGCCATACCCTCTGCCTCCATAAGATCTGTTTTTTCCCCTAATCGGCCCCACCCTTCTTTGACTACCTTTTTACTATTTATATGTTTATAAAAGACTTTTGGGTTCCCTTTTGTGTTATCCTCTAATCTAGTCTCAGACACTCTCTTTGCCTCACTTATTCCCTTTTTTAGATCTCCTCTGTACTTTCTGTATTCAGCCTGGTTCTTTACTGTATTATGAACCTTGCATTTGTCATAGAATCATAGAAAGTTACAGCACAGAAGGAGGCCATTCAGCCCATCATGTCCGTGCCAGCCGAAAAAGAGCTATCCAGCTTAATCCCACTTTCCAGCACTTGGTCCGTAGCCCTGTAGGTTACAGCACTTCAAGTGCTCATCAAAGTACTTTTTAAATGAGTTGAATGTTTCTGCCTCTACCACCCTTTCAGGCAGTGAGTTCCAGACCCCCACCACCCTCTGGGTGAAAACATTTCTCCTCAACTCTCCTCTAATCCTTCTACCAATTACTTTAAATCCATGCCCCCTGGTCACTGACCCTTCTGCTAAGGGAAATAGGTCCTCCCTATCCACTCTATCCAGTCCTGTCATCATTTTATATACCTCAATTAAATCTACCCTCAGCCTCCTTTGTTCCAAAGAAAACAACCCCAGCCTTACCAAATCGTTTCTCATAGCTAAAATTTTCCATCCCTGGCAACATCCTTGTAGATCTCTTCTGTACCCTCACTACTGCAATCACATCCTGTAATGTGGTGACCAGAACTGTATGCAGTACTCAAGCAATATTTTATACAATTCTAGCATAACCTCCCTGCTCTTATGTTCTATGCCTCGGCTAATAAAGGAAAGTATCCCTTTTGCCTTTTTAACCACCTTATCTACCTGTCCTGCTACCTTCAGGAATCTGTGAACATGCACTCCAAGGTCCCTTTGTTCCTCTACACCTCTCAGTATCCTCCCATTTATTGTGTACTCCCTTGCCTTGTTTGCCCTCCCCAAATGCATTACTTCACACTTCTCTGGATTGAACTCCATTTGCCACTTTTCTGCCCACCTGACCAGTCGATTGATATCCTCCTGCAGACTACAGCTTTCCTCCTCACTATCAACCACACGTCCAATTTTTGTATCATCTGCAAACTTCTTGATCAAGCCCCCCACATTCAAGTCCAAATCATTAACATATACCACAAAAAGCAAGGGACCTAGTACTGAGCCTTGAGGGACCGCAATGGAAACAGCCTTCCAGTCACAAAAACACCCGTCAACCATTACCCTTTGCTTCCTTCCACTGAGCCAATTTTGGATCCAACTAGCCACACTCCCTTGGGCTTTTACTTTTTTGACCAGCCTGCCATGTGGGACAGTATCAAAAGCCTTGCTAAAATCCATGTAGACTACATCAAACACACTACCCTCATCGATCCTCCTTGTTACCTGCTCAAAAAATTTAATCAAGTTAGTCAGACACAACCTTCCTTTAACAAATCCATGCTGACTGTCCATGATTAACCCGTGCCTTTCTAAATGTTGATTTGTCAGCCTCCTTTTTCTGTTTCATTTTAATCTCTATATCTTTAGTCATCCAGGGAGCTCTAACTTTGGATGCCCTTTCTTTCCCTCTCATTCTTTATGCAATACCTTGAAATTGATTGGATTCACCTATTAACAGCTAGATTACTGTTTCCTACCAACAGAAAGCCATTACCGCCGTATTTAATCCATGTTGGAAAATGGCTCCCAGTGTTACTCTTGCCCGAATTAGCCATTGTGACTCTGTCAGGCAGAAGACCTTCCCCATAAATGTCCAGAGCCTGTTTTCAGTGGGTGTGGAATAGCAACAGCCTCAGAAACGTATATTAGAACTGGCGAGAAGCAGAGAAGGTATGTGGGCATCCCCGACACGTCCGATTTTTGTTGGTTTCGATGCGACTGTCTGCCTTTCAAGTGGGACCTCTCGAATCCTATAGCCAACCTCGAGGCCAATTCCTGCGGCTAGCCCAAGCGTGGTCTGTGGCATGAGAACATAGGCTGCGGGGCGAGTCTGTCCAGGGTTTTGGGGGGCGTGGGGAGAAAACTCAATCTCCTCGGTTCCTAAAAGCAGAGAAGACAGCCTCAGGTTTTTCTTCACGACCTTTTCTCCACGAACTCTGATGTATCCTTCACCCCTTCAACAGACCTTTGCTACAGTGAAAGCAGTTGTGGGGAAAAAAGAATTAAATTCCTGCCGCACTTTTTATCGACACCACTATTTTGCCTTTCTCACCTAAGGAAATCAATTTGTCCTTTAATAAATTGTTAACTGTGAGCCTACCCAAAGCATGTCTTTTTATTTCCCTGATGCCTACATCAATTTGTTTTCTCCATTTTCTCATTTCTTCCCCAATTATCTTTTTTTTTTAACTGCCTTACACTTTACTTTCATATATTTTCCAATCTTCTTCAATCAATCGGTTCCTCGCTTCATATTTTTCTCTGGTTGTAAAGTTTAGTGAAAAAGTGGATGTGAGTGAAAAGGGAAGCAGGATGACTAGAAAAAAAATCGATGGACTTTGCTTCTGTTTTTACTGCTTCGATGGAATGATATTTCATTCTTTTCATGACAGCTGTGATTCTCCATAGTCATGATGGGAAAATAGTGGGACCGATTTTCCTGACCTATGTCCCTGAGAAATGCTTATTCCCTGGGGGCAAAGTCCAAGGAAAAGGGGCAATAGGCATAATGGGCTTTCCCTGGCATTTCAACACTGGAAGAAGAGATTCAGAAGTGGCTCTCTGTAACATGCAGTGTGAATGAGAATCAAGCTGCAGAAAAAATCCAACTGAAGTTTGCTTTCCACCACTCCGCTCTGCAATCAATATTAAAAGTGGTTGAGGACATTCCTGGGTGTGCAGTTAGATTTATTCTGTGAAGAAACAAGGACCTCCTAAAGTTCAAAACTTTATGGAGATAAATGATGATATTCTTGTTCCAGTTAGATCTCCCTCAAAGATAAGTACTGCTTAAAAAAAAATCGGTGTTAGTTTAAGTACACGCTAATGCTACAGTAGACATTATGGACAGGCTGCTGTAAACATGGAAAATGCGTCATTAACATGTCAAAGTGCACTTAATAACAGCTCTTGTGCTGAAATGTGTTGCACTGTATTTTCACAGACAGACATTCTTCCAATAAAGGTTAGAGGTCAATTGGCAATGATTTAAAGCGAGGCCTTGAACTCACAGGAGCCAACTACATGTAGTCCAATTTAGGATGCAAGGCACACTAAGGATGACTTGGATCTTTTGTTGGCAACTCAGCTGCCAAAATTACATGGTTATTGCAAATAATATCCTGCTGCAGAATAAAAGTACTGATTATAAAATGAGCAAAAACCAGCACTTTCCAACAATATTTGAATCAATGAAAAATGGAGCGTCAGTGAGGTGAAAATTGAGGGAAAAAAATGATTTTTGAGCAGGCCTTGAGTTAGGAACATAGAAATTGCCAGATGAAAAAAGACCGAGGTCCCTCTAGTTCACCTTCTACCATCATGGTCGTCGCATGACACAATAATGGAGTTGTTGACTAATCACAGTAATCAATCTCTATCAATTAATCTACAACAGACCCAGACATGACACGAGAAAAACTCCCAGTGGTGGAGAGCTTTGGGAACCATAGGTCCAAAGTCACCTTTTTCCTCCCAAGCCTCTTACACTTACCACATGTCATGTCTCAAATTATTCATATACCAAATCCCGAAATGTTATTTTCTGAAAGAAAACTATCTAATTTGCATTTGAATGAATCAATACTAACCGCTCCAGCCATCTCCCTAGAGAGCCTGTTCCACAGATTGACCATTCGCTCACTGACATATTGTTTCTGCAGAATTGTTTTGAATTTACTCCCCTTCAAGAACAGGCCGTGTCCTCTGGTTCTACTGTTCTGGACACGGTGAAACACCTTGCCATGTTCTAGTTAATGCTCTCGTCGAAACAGGCTGGAGTGTCATTAATATATTTAAATCGGGGTCCTACAACATATTTAGGTATGGAGTCAGCTTTCACATATATGCTGCTGTTCCCGCACCATTATTTCTCTCGACCCCTTAACTGCCTCTTTGCAGTCAGACTGCTTCTCTGGCATCAAGTTTTGAATGAGTTCCAACCTCCTCAAGCTCAACGTTGGGAAGAACAAAGCTCTCACCAATCAAGTCTTGCCACACATATAGGAACAGGAGTAGGCCACTCAGCCTCTCGAGCCTGTACTGCCATTCAATTAGATCATGGCTGATCTGTATCTTAACTCCATTTACCCGCCTCGGTTCAGTAACAAATGTAAGGGTATTAAGGGTTACAGAATAACTCCAACCTTCAACCTCCAAACTCCAATCTTTTCTGTATCCTCCCTCACTTTGCCCCACTATTGGTGGCAGAGCTTTCAGTCAATGCAGTCCTACACTTTGGAATTCCCTCCCTAATCTCTTCACCTTTAGAAGCCCCCTCAAGACCCATCTCTTGGACTAAGTTTTCAATCCCTCCTCCTAATCTCTCCTTTCCAGGCTCGGTGTCTGTTTTGCTTATGCATATTTGTGAATTGCCTTGGAACCTTCCACATGTTAAAGGTACTAAATATGTGCAATTTGTCATTGCTTTATGTTCATGGCCAATTATGGCCCCAATAGATTCCCTGACGCACACCAAAATGAGGTATTCTGAGGTAATCTGCAATGATCTGCTTGCATGTCTTTACCTGTCGATCAGTTTTTCATTAGGTGTCAGCTGTGGCTCAGTTGGTAGCACTGTCGCCACTGAGTCAGAAGGTTGTAGTTTCCTGGCCAACCTTTATCCCTCAACCAACAGTGGCCATTATCACGTTGCTGTTTGTGGGAGCTTACTGTACGCAAATTGGCTGGCACGTTTCCTACATTACAACAGCGACTATGCTGCAAAAGTACTTAATTGGCTGTAAAGCGCTTTGGGACGTCCTGAGGTTGTCAATGACGCTATATAAATGCAAATTTCATTTTCTTTGACAGGCGCAGAGTTGAGGAGGTCAAGAGCGAGGGGCCAGAGATACAAGATTAAACGTAAGAGATTTAAAACAGAGAACTGGAGAAACGCCTTCACACAGAGAGTTGTGAGGTTTCCAGGGTTAGTGGTTGAGGCAGAAACTATGTCAGCATTGAAGATTAGATTGGAGTGTTGGATGAAGGAAAATGGGTTGAAGGGATATGGGAACAGGGGACGCTTTGGGACATCCTGAGGTCATGAAAGGAGCGATAGAAATACAAGTCTTTCTTTTTTTTATTACACTATAGGAATTCATAACTTACAGAAGATAAATATAAGGTTACTAATGGATCACTGTCAGCGAGTTTACATCAGGGAACAGAGAACATCAATAATCAAATTAAACAAAAAAAGCAACATAAGTTTACAAGCTTTCTCACTTCTGTTTCTTCGAGCACTAACTGGTGGCAGGGATTGATTTATCTGTCCCTTTGTGTTTCTTTTTGGTAAAGTACTGATTTCTGGTTCTCTCTTCTCTCCATTCTCTCTGTGTGTTTTTCTCTCCAATGATTGTCAAGATATTTACCCCCCCTGCTGTTTCTAATACTCCCCTCCCCACCTCCTCCACTGACTGTAGCCTCCTCTTCCCCTGCGGAGCTCTGTTACCTCTACAACTGACTCCAGCTTCAAAGTAAAACTTGTGTTCTTAAATGAAAAATGCAGGGAAGTTATGTAAAACCTTTGTAAATCACTAGTTAGACCTCAAGTGGAGTATCGTGGCCAATTCTGGGCACCACGCTTTAGGATCGACATCAAGGCCTTAGAGAGGGTGCAGAGGAGATTTACTAGAATCGTACCAGGGATGAGAGACTTCAGTTATGTGCAGAGACTGGAGAAGCTGGGGTTGTTCTCTTTAGAGCAGAGAAGTATAAGGGGAGATTTAATAGAGGTGTTAAAAATTATGAGAGGTTTTGATCGAGTAGCTAGGGAGAAACTGTTTCCAGTGGCAGAAGAGTTGGTAACCAGAGGACACAGATTTAAAATAATTGGCAAAAGAATCAGAGGGGAGATGAGGAGATTTTTATTTACACTGCGAGTTATTATGATCTGGAATGCACTGCCTGAAAGGACGGTAATGTGGAAATGGAAGAAGTAGTGTAAAACTGAGATAAAGTGAAGGAGTCACCATGTGTGAGGGATAGAGGATAAATAATGCAGAGGTTCAGTAATGTTCTGAAACAGAGGGCTCATAGGTAACCTCGTCAAACACGGGTGAGGTCACTACAGACGCCAGTTAACAAACAATGGGTCAATGGATGAAGTAAGATGTAAACTAATCAAGGAGATGGGACAGGTTGTAGAATAGGATAAACTAATCATCAGGGTGCAGGAAAAGGGAACAAATGTGTAATTAAGGAGATGGGACAGATTATAGGATAGTATAAACCAGGAGGAAAAACCCCAGATAGCAGCGAGAACCTAGGAGCAACACTCGACAGCAGGGACCTGGGGACAGAAACCCTACGTAGAGGTTTGGACAGAGATTGATCATCTCGGACCAAATCGGGTAATATCAATATAAGTTGTGAGTCTTATATTTTGGAATTGTACTTTAAACTACGAACGGTGTTTGTTAAGCATTCATTAAAGATAAATCTTTGTACGCGAAATCTGTTGCCGGTGTGTTTGTTCAGCCCAAACTTACATTTGAACCCTAAAAGGAAAGGTTGCTAACCTATTTGTTCAATCTTTTGAACATCTAGTGAAATCAGAGCAACAGTTGGCGACCCAGATGGGACTTTAGAACTTTGGTTTGGACAAAATATACCACAGTAAGGGGCTGAACAAGCGACAGACAGTATCTGTTAGAGTTGGATAAGGAATATCCGTTAGAGTCGGATAAGGTTTTAAAGCAGTAACTATGGTGGAACATGACGCATCTAAAGGGGAGACCTCCCAGGATTGGAAAGAACAGTTTAACCAGTTAATGGTAGGAAAATATAAGGACTGGGCGGTGATGATCGCCGGTCCAAGTTTCAAAGGAGGTCAGACCTTCTTTGAGCACAATAATACAAAGGGAAAAACGAAACGAAAAAAATTAAAATATATTCTGATGGCAGCCTGTTACTCCGAATTAATGAGCGAGCGAGCATTAACACACAGTCAGGGTCAGACCCAAAACCAATTGCAGTCTGATTTAGACCAGCTCCGGAATCAGGTTAAAAATTTGCAAAAGGAAAATGAGGAATTACGTAGTGATAAAAGATTGCACACTCTCCATATGGCCTCTAGTATGACCGCAGTCGAAGCAAGTAATCAAAAATTACTCCGAATGCAGGAGCAACTAGAGGAAAAATGTCGGGATTTGAAATCAGCCCTCAAGGTCATACAACAGTCTCATCAGCGGGAAAATTACGATAAAACGGATCATACCCACTATCGTCAAGAAATAGAAGTATTAAAGTCACAATGATCCTCACACAGAGGCATAATATGCGCTTTCTCTGACTGAGGCGGAGAGGGTATCAACTACTCAAGTCTGGCCGAGGCGGCCCAGAACTATGAGAGGGCCCGATCGGGAGAAGGGGACTACGGCCCCCCTGACCCATCATGGTACGATCCCCCGCCACCCTATAGAAATAATAAAGGTCCTACTGCCCCAGAGGATGGGCTTGCTGCCCCAGAGGATCCGTCACCCCCACTACCCATGAACCCTATGGTCACTATTTGGACACAGGAAAGGACCGACGGTCAAGCGGTCGATGCTGTGCCCAACGGACCCATCAATTATTCCACCCCTTTTACTCTCTCCCAATTGAATGATATTGCCAAAAACGTACTCAAGTTCAATGGCAAGATTAATTTTGAATTATGGAAGGTCGCAGTTCTCCAGGCCTCTGAGACTCAGGGAGTAGATGAGGGGGAGCTGAGGAAACTAGTGACTTTGTGTTTGGGGCCCGTTATATTCGGGCCATGCCCCAAACCCAGAGAACAGGGCAGGGCACCGTAGTTGAAATGTGGATCGCCATTAAGGAGGCGGCAGGAGTTAACAGCAAGGATCCCGTTATGGAACTAGCAAACTTTAAACGGGGTGACGAAGAACACCCCCGCGCTTATGCGGAACGCTTGTGGGTGGTTTTCTGTAACCTGATGGGAACATTGAACCATGACATGATGGATGATGGTCCTTGTGCCACCTGGTTTAAGTCCCTCATTTCCCATGCCTCCGATTCCGGTAAAAGGGCATGTCAACTCTTCGACCCTGCCGACGACACTCGTAATGAGGCCTGGATTTTAAAGCGTATGACCAGGGCTTGGCAGGACGATCAAAATCAATCCTCTCCCCAACCAAAAGACAAAATCCACGCTTTCCGCTCAGGCCCAGATAGAAATGACCCGCCAGCATGGAGGACTGTGGGATCTCCAAGGTATCTGGTAGCAAACCAGGGAGATAGGGGATATGGACCACCAAGGGGACCCTGTTATAACTGCGGAAAGATGGGACATTGGCAAAGGGAGTGTTAGGCCCCAAAAAGTAACCGGTCCAGCGCTGTGGGATGCTCCGGGCGAATGGCACCCTTCCATGAGCAACCGGCACTCGAGCCCGGGGGCCAACAATGACGGTGTCCGACCTCGGAGGTCGTGCGCAAGGCAGGATGTGACAATCATAGTCTCAGGTGTCGTAAGAGGTCGCGATACCACATTTTTATGGGACACAGGCGGATCCAGACCGTGTCTGGGAAATCAACACCCTCTCTCGCCCAACGACTGAACTAATCAAAAAATTCTCCTTAGCGGCTTCACTGGTCATGGGTAGACTGCTACAATCACTAAGCCTTTGGAGATTCAATTGGGAAGTTTCAAATTTAAGCATGGCTGCCTGCCGGTGCCACAAATGCAGGGGGAATTGGCAATAATTGGTATTGACTTCATGAGAATATATAATTTGTCTTATGACCCAGCAAACCGATGTATTTGGAGAATGTGCGAAACTTGTGTTGACGGGTTAATACCCACGGGGACGTATGACGTGCGCGTATGCTGCATGAAAACTTTTACTTTTGTTCCTTCTACCATAACAGACGACCTGGAAATACAGGATATTTTAACCCAAAACTCAAATGTTTTTGCCACCCACAAACACGAGTGTGGCCGGATGGCAGGACCGGTCTCAATCATGGGATCCGATCCCCTGCCCCAGAAGCAGTATAAAATTCCCGTGGAGGCAGAAAAGGACTGAGACAATATTATTCACAGTCTCTTGAATCAAGGCGTGCTCCGACCCAGTGCTTCTACCAATAACTCACCCATTTGGCCTGTTCAAAAACCCAGTAAGTCCTGGAGAATGACTATAGATTACCGAGCCTTGAATAAGGTTACGCCTTCCGTGGCACCCACTGCTGCCATTGCCCCAGAGACCGCTTCAAAACTTTCCCCAACTGCAAAAATCTTTACTGTCCTGGACATCAGTAATGGATTTTGGTCCATACCCTTAACAAAAGAATGCCAGTACAAATTTGCTTTTACTCACAAGGGACAGCAGTACACTTGGACCCCGGTTGCCTCAAGGTTTTCACAACAGCCCCTTAATATGCTCAAACATACTGGCAAATAGTTTGAAGGGATTTTCCCAGCCCTCAGCACTCGTTCAGTACATAGATGATATCCTCCTCCAAAATTACACCATGGATGAACATAAGGTCCTGTTACAGGAACTATTTAAAACCCTCCACAAGATTGGGGTAAAGGTGAACCCTAAAAAGGCGCAGATTGCGAAACGGTCACTGCATTACTTGGGAATGCAAGTCACAGAGGGACTAAAGGAGGTAATGGAAGAGCGAAAAAGGTCCGCCTCCAAGTTGCCTACGCCCACAGATGTAAAATCCCTCCAGTCCCTTTTAGGGATCACCGGATATTGCCGGGACCACATTGAGGACTACTCTTTACTGGCAAAACCCTTATATGACTTACTAAAGAAGGGAGTGGCATAGGAATGGTCCCAACCACATACGGATTCCTTTAACCAGCTAAAATTAGCCTTGATCCAAGCCCCTTCACTACGCAGCCCCGACATGTCTCTGAGTTTTTATCTGGAGACTGCCGCTTGTGAGGCCAGTCTATCAGCAGTATTATTACAGGAACACTCTGGGAAGCTCCAGCCTGTTGGTTACTCTTCTAGAGTTCTGACCCCTGTTGAGTTAGCGTTCTCACCCTGTGAGAAAAATTTACTCAGTGTGTTTTGGGCTGTGCACAAATTCTCTCCAATCGTCGGACTTAACCCTTTGATTATCCTAACCACACACATGCCTATTAAAATGCTTATGGATGGTAGCTTTAAAGATGGCTCGGTCAGTTCACAATGAATAGCCAGATGGACACTACTCCTACAAGGGAGGGATATCAATGTTAAATATCAGCCTAAATTAACGAACTTAGCGCAGAACATGCTGTACCCAGAAGACCCGCACGAATGTAAAGTTTTGTCATCAAGTGACCTTGATGGCCTCTTTCAGACAAAATTTAGGGAGGGTGACGGTGACCAAAAAATCAAAACCTACGTCTATGTGGATGGGTCATCAACTGTGGTTAATGGACAACAATGCACCGGATTTGGGGTGGTAACTATGACTGAGGATGGGAAAAGAGTTCTAGAACAGACCCCTATAAAATTGGAAGGACACAAAGGAGCACAAATAGCCGAATTAAGTGCCATTGTCTACGTAGTAATGCACCCCGAATCATTTCCTCCACCAGTGGTAATCCATTCGGATAGTAGTTACACCTGCAACAGTTTGACAGACTTTTTGCCCATTTGGCAAGCCAGAGGTTTTACTTCGGCAGATGGAAAACCACTAACAACCAGCCCACTCCTCAAGGTTATCTTTGACGCAGCCACCAAGAACCAAGGGCAGTATATAATCAAAAAGGTTAAAGCTCATGTAAGAACTATTTCGCTAGGGAACCAGTTAGCTGATGAGACAGCAAAGCAAGGAGCCATCGACGGCTACCCACGGGACCCCCTACCAGGGAGCACAAATATACCAACAGAAATTCTCTCGGCTGTCAAGGTATCCTCCAAAACAGTAATAGGTCTAAAGGAAAGTCAAGGTACAGATCCAGACTTAAAGGCTATGCAGTTGGGAAAACCCTATCCTGACCCCTACAGTCACCATAGAAAAGGTCTAACTTTGCATCAAGGTCTGGTGCTGAAAGAGGGAAACTATGTCGTCCCAAAGATGGAAAGGGCCGAAATCATTTACCAATTCCATGATATGGGAGGGCACCAGGGAACAGACAGGACTGTGGCCAAAATAAGGGACGTGTGTTGGTGGCCAGGGATACAACTAGATGTAGAGAAGTATGTCAAGAATTGTTTAATCTGTGCGCAAAATAATCCCGAGAAGTACAAAAACCAGGCCAAGTTGGGACACACTCGACAAAGAAAGGGCCCTTGGACTCAACTCCAGATAGATTACACAGGTCCATTGCCCATTTGCTCGGGAGGAAAGAAATACATCCTGCTAATTGTAGACGTGTTTTCAAAATGGATTGAGGCCTTTCCAACTAATAACAATTCGGTTGCCACCACTGCAAAAATCCTAATGGAGGAAGTGTTCTCCCGATGGGGATTGCTGGAAGGTATCAATTCAGATCAGGGGACCCACTTTATGGGAAAGATTATGCAAATAGTCATGCAGTCAGCTGGGGTAAAACAGAAATTCCACGTCGCACACCATCCAGAGTCTAGTGGAGTAGTGGAGAGTATGAACAGAACCCTAAAAACTACGACAAGGAAAATGGTCCAACAAAATCACATCTCCTGGAATCGGGCACTCCCTTACATATTAATGGCCATCCGTAATACAGTAGCCGCATCTACCGGTTATTCACCACATGAATTAATGACCGGGAGAATTATGAGAGGTGTTGAAGCCTTCATGGGATTAGACCTAAATGAAATCCAGAAAACCTCCTTGTCCTCCGAGAAATACATGTCCAATTTGGTAAAATACTTGGAGGTCGCCAAAATGACGGGTGCAGTAAACATGGGAAATAGGCATCAAAAGAGCAAGGCCTACTTTGATGGGAAGGCCCATCCTTGGGAATTAAAGATAGGGGATCAAGTGATGGAACCTTTTTGACCCTTTAGTGTCATGGAAAAAGCTATTGCCTCAGTGCATAAGATTGTGGATGAACAAAGGAAATACCGATGGCACCATATTAATCAGTTGAAACCCTTTGGGAAAATGGGCTCCTTCCATATGCACTATATCATTTTGGACGCGGGGGAGGACGATACTGAAGGCCCAGCCACCGCCGGCCTCCCTGCGCCAGGGGCTCTCGAACCGGCAAACATGAAAAGATCTGGCTCAGACCCAGAAGAGTCGGAGGGGGAAACGGGATCCAGCACTGGATTGGGATCTGATCAGTTGGGATCCGACTCTGACGATCCGACCGAAGACCTTGCCCAGGGATTACAGAGGTTGTTTTTGGAATCTCCTAGGGTGACCCCTCGAACCCCGCCTTTAATCCGACCTGTCAACTGGACTAGAAACCATCCTCTACCCCCGCCCAGTCCAGGACGACCCAAACGGTTGCGTCGGGTATCAGAAAAGATAGAACTGTAAATAAGAGCAGTTGCTACCCTGATCTTTCTTTTTCTTTCTAGGTAACTGATTATTGCTCATGGAAATCCCAGTACCCACTCTTCTGGGGTACTGTGGTCTGGTGTTTGGCTGTATCATCCTCGCTGAGAACTCAGATGTAACTATTACCACAGACGGACGGAACAGTCAGAACTGTGCCCAAGACAACAATGCAGGTTTCCACACACCTACCAATGGCAACAACGAGTGCAGTTGTAGCAGCCAAGGAAAAACCTGCTGTGAGACGGCAACTGAAACTCAACTGAACTTTGTGTGTATTGCTTGTACGGGAAAAGATGTGAAGGCTATAGTATGGATAGCTATGCAGAACACAGGGGGCACCCACAGGGTTCTATCGGGGGCAACTCCTGTTGGTTCAGAGCATGAGATGAATTGTACTAAGATAGATAAACAACTGTATTGCAACATAAGCAAGACAAGCACCTCCTTACAGATTATGGTGGGATGTAGCAGCAATTCAACTGTAAGAAACCTAATCAGTAATCCACGGAAGAGCTTAAAACCGACGTGCTCGTGTAAACACCAAGGAAAGCTAGTGGTTCAGGTGTTACAGACACCTGCTACCCCTGAGCCAACTACCCCACTCATTGTTCAGACCACCACCTCGGTCCCTACGACCCCGGTTCCAGTTTGGGACTGCCCCGAACACGAGCCGGGACCCAACGGAGGAGTAATATTAAGAAACACGACCAAAATCGTTTATGATAATATACAATATGAATTAATACCTATAGTACTGAATATAATCGATGTACAATTACCCAATTGGTGCCCGGAGGGAACCAAAAGATTGTATCAGGACTTGACTTTGATGTTGCTCAAGGGAGAGATAGGAGGGAAGCAGGGAAATGAAACAAGGACAGCTTGGAAAAGGAGGAAGAGAGGGTTACTGAATGATGCAGGGACAGTCTCTGGAGCAGGAATGGCCACTGTAAATACTCTAGATATAACTAATTTGAACTACAAGGTTAAAATCTTAACCCAGCAAGTCAAAACGTTATTGGACGAACTGTATAATAATCTAAGACAAGAGTCACAGGCAGGACAGGAAAATATAGGGATCCAAACACAACAGGTGAAGGTCTGAGAAGGACATGCACGGACTATTAATCAACTTATTAACACAGCCAAAAAGGCGGCGAACGGAACCCAACAACAAACACAGTGCATGACATATGGCAATTGGATGCTGGACCAGCTGAGAGAAAACTTCATGCTGGCAAAACGTGAAGAAGCACCCACTTGGATCAACAATACTCATATCCGGGGTCTGATAAAGCAGAATGTTCCTGCTACTATCAGTGACTGTGAACTACGGAAACTCAGCAGGGTATGGTTCAACGAGGAATGTACGGGCCCCCGTGGAAGTACTGCTGTAGGGATGGTGATAGGAGTCCCCTTGATAGGACACTAGGAAGGAATGCCATTATTTGAGGTCCAAACCATAGGCACTGTACAAAAAGGAGTATGGGTGGCGGTGGCAGGAATGAGGCCATATGCTGTGAAGCAGAACGGTACTCTAGTGGGAACTGCATTGGGACAAAGTGCCACTACGGAAAGAACAGTAATATGCCCGTACAAAATTTACCCCACCCGCACCGCCGATGCGGATTTAAGGGAAATACGGCCATAAATTGCTCCTTGATCACGGAGAACGCGATTCACAAACCTATCACTCGAAGCGCTGATATGGGTGATGGAACATATTGTTTTACCACCACCGAAGCTAGTTACCATTATGGGAATAAGGACTGCCCTATCCAAAACCCAACCTTCTGCACGCACCCCCTGATACCAATGAGAATAGGAAATGAGGAAATTATCAACATCCAGAGGCATGCAACTGTTAACCTTAATGTGTCAATCGACCTGAAGAATCGCTTGATAAAATATTTCACAAAAATCGACATCAACATCCAGCTGGAGGAGGAACATATAACGGAAATTAGACATAAGCTTGATCTTGTTCACGAAATCTACGAAAGGGTGGAAATAAATACCCAGGACATTGACCAAAAGATTAAACAAATCAAAATCAATACTTGGTGGGACGACCTTTGGAATTGGAGCGAAAATGTGAACATACATCCCTGGGTGAGACTCGTGTCCCACCTGATTGTAATTACGATCATGCTGGTGTTCATATGCCTATGCTTCACCTGGGTAAGCATGAAAAGACTAGAGAAAAGGCTGAAGGTTCGAGTGGAATCAATGGAAGCGTATCAGGCTTTACAAAGGATAAAGGACACACCCCGACGATGGGAAATCATTTGGTCAAATGATAATGATCAAAGGATGGTAATGTGGAAATGGAAGAAGTAGTGTAAAACTGAAATAAAGTGAAGGAGTCACCATGTGTGAGGGATAGAGGATAAATAATGCAGAGGTTCAGTAATGTTCTGAAACAGAGGGCTCATAGGTAACCTCGTCAAACACGGGTGAGGTCACTACAGACGCCAGTTAACAAACAATGGGTCAATGGATGAAGTAAGATGTAAACTAATCAAGGAGATGGGACAGGTTGTAGAATAGGATAAACTAATCATCAGGGTGCAGGAAAAGGGAACAAATGTGTAATCAAGAAGATGGGACAGATTATAGGATAGTATAAACCAGGAGGAAAAACCCCAGATAGCAGCGAGAACCTAGGAGCAACACTCGACAGCAGGGACCTGGGGACAGAAACCCTACGTAGAGGTTTGGACAGAGATTGATCACCTCGGACCAAATTGGGTAATATCAATATAAGTTGTGAGTCTTATATTTTGGAATTGTACTTTAAACTACGAACGGTGTTTGTTAAGCATTCATTAAAGATAAATCTTTGTACGCGAAATCTGTTGCCGGTGTGTTTGTTCAGCCCAAACTTACATTTGAACCCTAAAAGGAAAGGTTGCTAACCTATTTGTTCAATCTTTCGAACATCTAGTGAAATCAGAGCAACAGACAGTGAAAGCAGATTCAATAGTAACTTTCAAAAGGGAATTGGATAAATACTTTAAAAAGGAGAAATTTGCAGGGCTATGGGGAAAGAGCAGGGGAGTGGGATTAATTGGATAGCTCTTTCAGAGAGCCGGCACAGGGTGGACCGAATGGCCTCCTCCTGTGCTATATGATTCTATGATTTAGATTTATGTCAGAAGAATTGTGTAACTTCACAGCTCAGCTCTGGAGGAAAAAATGTTTACATTTTACAGTAAAGTTTTTTAATTAATTTTATTTTAGATGAGTGTGATAAATAGAAACCTGTGCGTGTGTGTAGAAATATGACCAGATAATAACTGCAGTGATGTGATCGGTTAAAATAGTGTTGATAAATAGCTGTTAAATCATTGTTAAGTGGGGCTCATTGCCTCTGTTAGGGAGGTAAATAATTTAAAAAAAATTATCCAAGGTTCCCACTCCTGATTGCTACCCAGTGACCACCCCCCCCCACCACCCCGCTGGAATGTGCATGTACGTGGGCTTAGGGTTTGACCACAATCCCTTCTATGGTCGAATAGCCCATTTGCTCACATTGCTCGCAGGTGAATGGGTATTTGGGGAGGGACAGGGCTTGTGGAACTGTTCGCTAATGATTCCGGGGGCCAAAAGGATTAAAATATGAGGACAGGTTGCACAGACTAGGCTTGTGTGCAGAAGGTTAAGGGGTGATCTAATTGAGGTGTTTAAGATGATTAAAGTTTATAAGGTAGAGAGAGAAAAACTATTTCCTCTGGAGGAGGAATAACCTTAAAATTAGAGCTAGGCCGTACAGGGGTGATGTCAGGAAGCACTTCTTCACACAGACGGTAGTGGAAATCTGGAACTCTCCCCCAAAAAGCTGTTGAGGCTGGGGGTCAATTGAAAATTTCAAAACTGAGATTGATAGATTTTTGTTAGGTAAGGGTATTAAGGGTTACGGAACCAAGGTGGGTAGATGGAGTTAAGATACAGATCAACCATGATCTAATTGAATGACGGAACAGGCTCAAGGGGCTGAATGCCCTACCCCTGTTCCTATGTGTGTGGCAAGGCTTGATTGGTGAGAGCTTTGTTCTTCCCAACGTTGAGCTTGAGGAGGTTGGAACTCATTCAAGACTTGATGCTGGAGAAGCAGTCTGACTGCAAAGAGGCAGTTGAGGGGTCGAGAGAAATAATGGAGAGGTAACAGCAGCATATATTGAATGGCAAAACAGGCTCGAGGGGCTGATTGGCCTACTCCTGTTCCTATGTTCCTGCGTGAGTCTGCAGGAAAGGAGAACAAGGGAGTATACTGGAAGAAGGAAATTAATTTTTTTATTAAAGAAATCCGTCACTGTTTTGTCAGCTATACTCCTATATATTGCTGCCGAGTAGAATGTTCACTCTGTAAAGTTTAATCTATTTTTTAATTTCATTGTTACCCAGGTATAATTACAAGTGAATCTCCCACGGCATACCCAGAGTAAGTCAGAGATTACACTATTTTATGAGTGCAGAAACATAATAAGTTGCTCCATTCTAAGCCCCCCCCCCCTCATTGCAATGGTAGATGCCAGGAATGCGCAGCGTAAATGACAGGTGATCTGTCAAATGATGTTGTCCCATCATTGGGTAGAGGAGCAAAGGGATTTAGAGGTACAGACACACAAATCACTAAAAGTAGTGATGCAGGTTAATAAAGCCATAAAAAAGGCAAATCAAGCACTAGGGTTCATTTCCAGAGGGATAGAATTGAAAAGCAGAGAAGCTATGTTAAACTTGTATAGGACCTTGGTTAGACCACACTTGGAGTACTGGGCACAGAACTGGTTTCCATATTATAAAAAGGATATAGAGGCACTGGAGAAGGTGCAAAAAAGATTTACAAATATGAGACCAGAACTGAGAGGAAATACCTATCAGGAAAGACTGAACAGGCTGGGGCTCCATTTTCTAGAAAAGAGAAGGCTGAGAAGTGACCTGATAGAGATCTTTAAGGTTATGAAAGAGTTTGATAGGGTAGACGTAGAGATGTTTCCACTTGTGGGAAGAGTCCAAAACTAGGGGCCATTATTATAAGATAGTCACTAATAAATCCAATAAAGAATTCAGGAGAAAGTTCTTTACCCAGAGGGTGGTTAGAATGTGGAACTCGCTACCACAAGGAGTAGTTGAGGCGAATAACATAGATGCATATAAGGGGAAGCTAGGTAAACACATGAGGGAGAAAGGAATAGAAATAGAAGCATATGATGACAAGGTGAGATGAAGAGGGGTGGGAGGAGGCTCGTGTGGAGCATAAACACCAGCATGGGCCAGTTGGGCCGAATGGCCTGTTTCTGTGCTGTAAATTCTATGTAAATTCTATCAACCCCCTCACCAGGGTTTCCCCTCTCCCTCGGGACTGCTGCTGGCCGCTCGATTCTCACCCATCACATACAAATGGTGGCAGTGGGCGGGGCTCGAGCCCCTCAAGCCTTTTGCTCCCGCTTGCCCCACGGGCTTAATATCGCTTCCCTGGGGCCACCATAGGGAAGGTGACGGGTGGACCTGGGAAGTGGTGCTAACAACCTTAAAGATCCCCCCTGTGGAGGGAGAGGCTTTTGCAGCCCTAAACTCTCACCCGATGAAGGCCGAAGTCTAGGCCAAGATCTTGGATGGGACTGCGATTCTGTTTTTTGTGGGGGGGAGGGGGGGGAGGAAGGGGCTCCTGCCTCTTTAAAGTCCCTCGCTGGTTCCTCTGATGCTGTGGCCCTGTTGACATTGCACTCGTGGGTCGCATTTTGGCAGTGGGAATCCCACTCGGTGCATATGGGTATGAACCCCAACCCGGGGAAATGGGTCGTGTTTTGGGGTGGATTTAAAGGGGCAGGCGGAGGTTCCAGCAGTGAAGCGGAGAATCCCAGCCTCTTGTCTACTTACTCAATATGGCAGTCGCCATGTTTCCTGCACACGATTTTGAGGCCTTAGGAGGTCGTGTAGCGCCCGAAAAACAGGTGCTACGCGACCCAATATCTAGGCCCAGAACATTTTTAAACAGACATCCCCTCCTTAACCTGAATTTTTTTTTTTATTCGTTCATGGGATGCAGGCGTCGCTGGCAAGGCCAGCGTTTATTGCCCATCCCTATTTGCCCTCGAGAAGGTGGTGGTGAGCCGCCTCCTTGAACCGCTGCAGTCCGTGTGGTGATGGTTCTCCCACAGTGCTGTTAGGAAGGGAGTTCCAGGATTTTGACCCAGCGACAATGAAGGAACGGCGATATATTTCCAAGTCGGGATGGTGTGTGACTTGGAGGGGAACGTGCAGGTGGTGTTGTTCCCATGTGCCTGCTGCTCTTGTCCTTCTAGGTGGTAGAGGTCGTGGGTTTGGGAGGTGCTGTCGAAGAAGCCTTGGCGAGTTGCTGCAGTGCATCCTGTGGATGGTACACACTGCAGCCACTGTGCGCCGGCGGTGAAGGGAGTGAATGTTTAGGGTGGTGGATGGGGTGCCAATCAAGCGGGCTGCTTTATCTTGGATGGTGTCGAGCTTCTTGAGTGTTGTTGGAGCTGCACTCATCCAAGCAAGTGGAGGATATTCCATCACACTCCTGACTTGTGCCTTGTAGATGGTGGAAAGGCTTTGGGGAGTCAGGAGGTGAGTCACTCGCCGCAGAATACCCAGCCTCTGACCTGCTCTCGTAGGCACAGTATTTATATGGCTGGTCCAGTTAAGTTTCTGGTCAATGGTGACCCCCAGGATGTTGATGGTGGGGGATTCGGCGATGGTAATGCCGTTGAATATCATGGGGAGGTGGTTAGACTCTCTCTTGTTGGAGATGGTCATTGCCTGGCACTTATCTGGCGCGAATGTTACTTGCCACTTATGAGCCCAAGCCTGGATGTTGTCCAGGTCTTGCTGCATGCGGGCTCGGACTGATTCATTATTTGCGGGGTTGCGAATGGAACTGAACACTGTGCAGTCATCAGCGAACATCCCCATTTCTGACCTTATGATGGAGGGAAGGTCATTGATGAAGCAGCTGAAGATGGTTGGGCCTAGGACACTGCCCTGAGGAACTCCTGCAGCAATGTCCTGGGGCTGAGATGATTGGCCTCCAATAACCACTACCATCTTCCTTGGTGCTAGGTATGACTCCAGCCACTGGAGAGTTTTCCCCCTGATTCCCATTGACTTCAATTTTACGAGGGCTCCTTGGTGCCACACTCGGTCAAATGCTGCCTTGATGTCAAGGGCAGTCACTCTCACCTCACCTCTGGAATTCAGCTCTTTTGTCCATGTTTGGACCAAGGCTGTAATGAGGTCTGGAGCCGAGTGGTCTTGGCGGAACCCAAACTGAGCATCGGTGAGCAGGTTATTGGTGAGTAAGTGCCGCTTGATAGCACTGTCGACGACACCTTCCATCACTTTGCTGATGGTTGAGAGTAGACTGATGGGGCGGTAATTGGCCGGATTGGATTTGTTCTGCTTTTTGTGGACAGGACATACCTGGGCAATTTTCCATATTGTCGGGTAGGTGCCAGTGTTGTAGCTGTACTGGAACAGCTTGGCTAGAGGCGCAGCTAGTTCTGGAGCGCAAGTCTTCAGCACTACAGCTGGGATGTTGTCGGGGCCCATAGCCTTTGCTGTATCTAATGATGGTACAATCTTTCCAGCATTTCTCTCCTTTAAAGTTATCCTTATTTCCGCCGTTCTCCTGTATTTGAGAGAGATGGGACATTTTCAAAATAAACAAGCAATGCAAAATTTCAAATGCAGAGTTCACTTGTCACACACGGCGCTTTTCAACTCCCACAGGGAGCACTGAGGGAGTGGGCGGGAAGCAGGTTGGGTTTTATTGCATATGATTGCTGCTTTTAAGATTCTAAAGGGACTAGACCATGACAAGCTATTTCACCTTGTCCGGAACACTAGAACCAGAGGGCACGGCCTACACTTGAAGGGAGAGAAAATTCAAATCTAATCTACGGAAACACTATTTCAATGAGTGAGTGGTCAATCTATGGAACAGGCTCCCTAGGGAGACAGTGGGAGCAGTTAGTATCGATTCATTCAAATGAAAATTAGATAGACTTCTTTCAGAAAATATTATTTTGGGATACAGTATCTGAATAATTTGAGACATGACATGTGGTGAGTGTAACATGCTTGGGAGGAACAGGTGACTTTGGAGCTATGGTTCCAAAGCTCTCCACCACTGGGGGTTTTCCTCGTGTTATGTCTGGATCTGTTGTGGACTAACTGAGAGAGATTGATTGCCGTGATTAGTCAACAACTCCATTATCATTGTATCTTGCGACTACCAGGATGATTAAAGGAGTTGATAGGGTAGATAGAAAGAAACTATTTCCTCTGGTGGGGGAGTCCACAACGACTGGGCATAACCTTAAAATTAGAGCTAGGCCTGCAGGGGTGATGTCAGGAAGCACTTCTTCACACAAAATGTAGTGGAAATCTAGAACTCTCTCCCCCAAAAAGCTGTTGAGGCTAGGGGTCAATTGAAAATTTGAAAACAGAGATTGATAGATTTTTGTTAGGTAAGGGTATTAAAGGTTACGGAATCAAGTAAATGGAGTTGAGGTGCAGTTCTGGCTCGAGGGGCTGAATGGCCTACTCCTGTTCCTATGGTAGAAGGCGAACTAGATGAACCTTGGTCCTTTTATCATCTAGCAATTCCTATGTTCCTAGCACTGGCTATAGGTATGGACGGAGGAGGTGGCAAGCATGCTGGGACTCAGGGCAGCCCTGGGGCCTAGAAGAAGCAGATGCAGACCAGGCCTGGGGTGAGCCTGAAGCCAGAAGGGAATGGACAGAAGGTAGGCAGGCCTGAGGTAGGGAGAGAGAGTGAGCAGGAGTCAGGGTGGGCCTCTTTCGACGAGGAAAGTGCCCAAAGCCACTGAAGAAGAACAGTGATTAGCTTAGATGCATTTAAGGGGAAGCTAGATAAAAACATGAAGGAGAAAGTACGACAAGTTATGCTGATAGGGTGAGATGATGTCAGGTGGGAGGAGGCTCGTGTGGAGCATAAGCACTGGCATAGACCAGTTAGGCCGAATGACCTGTTTCTGTGCTGTGCATTCTATGTAATTCTATGTAACAGGGTTCCAGTTCTGCTGTCACAAATGAACATGATGTATCTGGGGTTAGGTTCCAAATGAAAGGATCCGGATTCTGTAATGGTGCATTTAAGTCCTTACAACTATCTTTTTTTTCACAGTTAAAATACCTGTAACCTTTCCAGGCGAAATTACAGTAGGTTCCAAACACCAAATAAAGTGTGAAGAATGAATATTTTCCGGTCAGCATGACTCCTGACTACCCCCTGCCTCACCATCAAAAATAAATGCCAATCTCTTCAGCAATTCCATTCTGTCTCAGTAATTTCTAAATCCACCACTACTGCAAACCGCACCTTTGCATAACTCTTTTCTTCTTCTCTAACAAATGAGGTCAAATATTACGTCAGCCTGGAGCTTAATTTATGTCAAGCTGCCATCCAAGTATTGCCTCACCTTGGAAGGCTGGGAGGCGAGATATACAGTGAAACCTGTAAATTACAACCACCTTAGGGACTGGTATCAGCTGTTCTTTTTTTGCAGGGGTCCTTACTTTCAGAATGGTCATTGTATGGACTGTAAAAAATGTTCAGTGGAATGGGGAGTTCTTTAACCAGCATCCATTGCAGCAGAGAAACCTCTCTATCCCTGGGACAGAGCCGTGCCAGCATTCAATCCCAGAGAAACCTCTCTATCCCTGGGACAGAGCCGAGCCCGCATTCAATCCCAGAGAAACCTCTCTATCCCCAGGACAGAGCCGTGCCAGCATTCAATCCCAGAGAAACCTCTCTATCCCCGGGACAGAGCCGTGCCAGCATTCAATCCCAGAGAAACCTCTCTATCCCCGGGACAGAGCCGTGCCAGCATTCAATCCCAGAGAAACCTCTCTATCCCCGGGACAGAGCCGTGCCAGCATTCAATCCCAGAGAAACCTCTCTATCCCCGGTCCAGAGCCGTGCCTGCATTCAATCCCAGAGAAACCTCTCTATCCCGGTCCAGAGCCGTGCCAGCATTCAATCCCAGAGAAACCTCTCTATCCCCGGGACAGAGCCGTGCCAGCATTCAATCCCAGAGAAACCTCTCTATCCCCGGTCCAGAGCCGTGCCAGCATTCAATCCCAGAGAAACCTCTCTATCCCCAGGACAGAGCCGTGCCAGCATTCAATCCCAGAGAAACCTCTCTATCCCCGGGACAGAGCCGTGCCAGCATTCAATCCCAGAGAAACCTCTCTATCCCCGGGACAGAGCCGTGCCAGCATTCAATCCCAGGGATAGTGCGGTTTCTCTGCTGCCGTGCATGCTGGGTAATGAGCTTGCCATTCTACAAAAGCCGTTTCTTTCACTAAACCCGCTGCCACCTCGTGCTGACCGTGACCGTTGTTTTAAGTTGTAATAGGTACTTGTTGCATTGAAGGCTGCATCATAATTTGCGAATGTCCGTAGTTTCAGAGATTGCCTCTTGTATATTTTACCATGCAAGTTATTTGGGTCTCTCAACAAGTGTCTGTGTTTTGGGACTGTCCGTTTATACAAGTTTCACTGTACCATTTTATGCTCACTTCAGTTATGTGGAGAGACTGGAGAAGCTGGAATTGTTCTCCTTAGAGCAGAGAAGGTTAAGGGGAGATTTAATAGAGGTGTCCAAATGTGAGGAGTTCTGATAGAGTAAATAAGGAGAAACTGTTTCCACTGGCAGGAGGGCCAGTAACGAGAGGACACAGATTGACAGCAATTGGCAAAAAAGCCAGGAGGGAGATGAGGAGGAATCTTTTTATGCAGCAAGTTATTATGATCTGGAATGCACTGCCTGAAAGGGGGGGTGGAAGCAGATTCAATAATAACTTTCTAAAGGGAATTGGATAAATATTTGAGGGGCAAACATTTTCAGGGCTGTGAAGAAACAGCAGGGAAGTGGGACTAATTGGATATCTCTTTCAAAGAATTGGGACAGGCACGATGGGCAGAATGGCCTCCTTCTGTGCTGTATCAATCTATGATTCTGTTTTAGAACAGGATCTGCAGTTCCAAAGACATCTCACTACTATCCCAGGACCCTGGTGTTCCGACTATGCTACTCCTACCTGGGCATGTCTGGTGATACCTGTATTTAGTACCTCTGCTCCACTGTACAGGCAGTGACAGAGCTTTGTCATCTGCTGCAGACATCAAGGATTGGAAATGATCCTTCTGTTGCTGTGAAGGTCACAATGGCATTAGACTTCTAGGCCACTACAGGGAACATCTGGGAGATAAGACGTGTCTGCAGTTCATTCCTGTATCAAGCGTATCACTGATGCCATGTTTGCTTGACTGTCCATGTGCAAATGAGAAACCAACTAAAGAGGGCACTTAACTTTAACCAATTGGCATTCTTCTCAAGTTGTCCTGGGCGTCACAGACTGGACTTGTGACCATCAAAACACTTCACGACCCCAATCCAGACATCGACAGGGAGGGGTTTCCCCTTCATTAAGATGCAGATGGTGTCTGACCACAACAGTGCCACCTTGCGCGTTAAGTTTCCGATATCCAAAGGGAGTTTCCCACGATGCTTTTATTTTCCAGCAGTCGACAGTTCCTGCATTGTTTGAAGGTGGCAACAGAATGGCTGTTGGGGGATCAGGGCCGTCCACTGCAACTTGAAGCCCTCATGCACAGCAACGAAGTGCAGATATAACATTGCCCCTGCCACCGGCCGAGTCACTGCGGAGCACACGAGAGAGATTCTGAAGAAATGCTTCCATTGTTTGGGGTTGCTCTGGTAGTTGTGCTCCTATACAGTCCGGTCTTCAAAGGCAGGGAAATTGGTGCAAAACACAGTAATTCAGAACTTCTACCATTAGGAGGCGCCCACTGCTATCTACCATCTTTCATCGAACTTTCATCTTCAATACAGTGGGTGCTCCACATGGGTCACATTCACTGTACTCCTGCTGATCTGGTAAGTTGCCCAACATTCTTGCACTTATAGCCTTCTTCCCCACACCACCCATCCCTTCCTCCCCAAGCAGCATTCAAACACCAAGAGAAGGGGAAAGTAAAGTTTTAACATTTATTTAATTGCCTACGCCCTTGTGCTTCCTTGGTACCATCTTTGTGTTCAAATCCCTCCATGACCTCGCCCCTCCCTATCTCTGTAACCTCCTCCAGCCCTACAACCCTGCAAGAACTCTGCGTTCCTCCAATCCTGGCCTCTTGCTCATCCCTAGTGGAGAAGTTGTTATTGTTGGTGTGTAACGTGTACTAGATCCACTTCTTAAGCTTAAACTACGATGTAGTGCACCCTGAGTGGAAGGAGCAACTGTGGTGACAGTAAAACAACAACAACTTGCATTGATATAGCGCCTTTAACGTAGTAAAACGTCTCAAAGCACTTCACAGGAGCGTTATCAAACAAAAATTGACACCAAGCCACGTAAGGAGCTATTAGGACAGGTGACCAAAAGGTTGGTCAAAGAGGTAGGTTTTTTGGAGCCTCTTAAAAGAGGAGAGAGAGTTGGAGAGGTTTAGGGAGGGAATTCCAGAGCTTAGGGTCTAGACGGCTGAAGGCAAGGCCACCAAATGAAGGGGTGAAAGAAATCGTGAATGCACAAGAGGCCAGAATTAGAGGAACGGAGAGATCGCGGAGCGTTGTAAGGCTGAAGGCTGGAGGGGGTTACAGAGATAGGGAGGGGTGAGGCCATGGAGGGATTTGAAAACAAGGATGACAATTTTAAGGTCCGGGCGTTGCCAGACCAGGAGCCACTGTAGGCCAGCGAGCACAGGGGTGATGGGTGAACAGGACTTGGTGTGAGTTAGGATACGGACAGCAGAGTTTTGGATGAGCTCGAGTTTACGGAGGGTGGAAGATGGGAGGCCGGCCAGGAGAGCATCGGAATTGTCGAGTCTGGAGGCAATAAAAGCATGGATAAGGTGGGGGGTTCTGTGAGCCTCTGGGATGATTGTTGCCCAGACCCTCCGGCTGCAGGAGCCCAGATAACAACTGGAGCCAGATGCACTAACACAGTGCCTGCCCACTTTCAGGCGCTTTCTCAGCTGTTGGTGAGGGACTGGCTGGAGTGGAACGATATGCCAGCTTGTGAAGAAACCACCTCACCTAGCCATTCTGCAGCCTTGCCATCGGTGCTGGGCAATGCAGTTGGAGGGTCAGTGGGCAGCATGAGAACAGTCCACAGAGTATATCTGATGTGGGTAAAGCCTGCTATCACTTTTCTTTTTTAAACGATATCCAAGCCTTTCCAATCCAGCTGAGACAGATTCCTGTCAGTAGTTGTCCAAGGTCTCAATTAGCAGATGTCAGCTGTGGGTGGCATTCTTGCCTCTGAGTCAAAAGGGCCTGGGTTCAAGTCCTGGTCCAGAGATTTGAGCATATAATCCAGGCTGACACTCCCAGTGCAGTACTGAGGGAGTGCTGCACTGTCAGAGGTGCCGTCTCTCGGATGAGATGTTAAACCGAGACCCTGTTTGCCCTCTCAGGTGGATAGAAAAGATTCCATGGCACTATTTGAAGAAGAGCAGCGGAGACGTTTATCCCTGATCTAACGTCACTAAAACAGATTATCTGGTCATTATCACATTGCTGTTTGTGAGACCTTGCTGTGCACAAGTTGGTTTCTGTGTTTCCTACATAACAACAGTGACTACATTTCAAG